>NC_090725.1:296411693-296424590 GCF_036898095.1 Palaemon carinicauda | reverse complement strand
AGCTCTTGGAATAAGACGAAAAAAAAAAAATAGGGAGAAGGCGAAGAAGAGGGAAGGAGAGAGAAGAAGAGGATAGGAGAGGGGGGAGGGAGAGGGAGAGAGGGAAAGGGGGAGTGGGGGGGGGAGAGGGGGGAGAGGGGCAGGGAGGTTGCATGGTCTGTAAGATAAGGACTCGGCCGAGCCGCATATTAATCGTTGCTGCTACGATGCTCCGGCGATATGGCAACATTTACATTCCCGAGCCATTTGGACCGCGATGATAACCCACACAGCAGAGATTCCGCGATAAAGAGAGAGAGAGAGAGAGAGAGAGAGAGAGAGAGAACCATAACAAACAATAAAATATATAAGGACGAACACCAATGCATCACGTTCATACGGTTATCTAAGATGCAGAACTTGAGAGAGAGAGAGAGAGAGAGAGAGAGAGAGAGAACCATAACAAACAACAATATCATATATATATATATATATATGGAGGAACACCATTGCGTCATATGGATATTTAAGGCAAAGGACATGAGAGAGAGAGAGAGAGAGAGACAGAGAGAGAGAGAGAGAGAGAGAGAGAACCATAACAAACAATATAACATATAATTGCGAAGACCTATGCGTGACGCAGATATTTAAGGCATAGAATTTGATGGAGAGAGAGAGAGAGAGAGAGAGAGAGAGAGAGAGAGCCGTAACAAACAATAAAATATATAAAGACGAACACCAATGCGTAACGTTCATACGGATATTTAAGGCACAGAACTTGAGAGAGAGAGAGAGAGAGAGAGAGAGAGAGAGAGAGAGAGAGCCATAACAAACAGCATTATATATATGGAGGAACACCATTGCGTCATATGGATATCTAAGGCAAAGGACAAGAGAGAGAGAGAGAGAGAGAGAGAGAGAGAGAAAGAGAGAGAGAATAAAATATATAAGGACGAACACCAAAGCATCACGTTCATACGGATATTTAAGATACAGAACTTGAGAGAGAGAGAGAGAGAGAGAGAGAGAGAGAGAGAGAGAAAGAGAGAGATAACAAACAATCAAATATATAAGAACAGAAATGCGTCACGTATACAAGGCTATTTAAAAAAAAAAGGTTGAAGTAAAGGCAAAGATCTTTTATATATATATATATATATGCATATATATATATGTATATATATATATATATATAGAGAGAGAGAGAGAGAGAGAGAGAGAGAGAGAGAGAGTACGTGCGTTTGTGTCGTAAGCTGCAAAAACAAATTAGAGTATAATTTAATCATTCATGAAAATGCAGTATCCAGATAAATCTATTATCAAATTTGTTAAAAGTTAAAGTATCTGGTCAAACAAAGATTCGAGTTTCTCACGTGTTCTCAATGATGACTGTTCAAGATTCTAAGTTATTATTGTACCCTGAAACGAAACTTTCTAAGTTATGAATATGTGAGATTTCCTATATTGCATTCGCTTTATTTTCGGATTGTTTTTACTCTGTTAATGAAATTATTTTTCTTTCATTTAAACTCATATTGATTCATTTTCAACGTGAATGGATTTTTATTCTCCCTGCTACCCTACTACTAACCCAAGTTTTAAAATATTATACATTAACTTGAACTCGAATATTCGCAAAGTTTTCTTTCATTCAAACTCACATTGATTCATTTTTTAACGTGATTGGATATTTATTCTCCCTGCTACCCTACTACTAACCCAAGTTTTAAAATGCTAAACATAGAACTGAACTCTTCGCAAAGATCGTAAGCAGGTCAAAACTCCGTTTTTTTTCTTTATCGCCAATCTCTCTTGTCTCGTTGCTTCTACATCAATGTCGCTCTCAATTCATGGCTCCAGGGTCCTACACATCAGTCTCCTATCATATCTGATTTTCTAAACTACCTACCTTCAGACCTATAGTCCATTTCTTTTAGCGAGGCAGATTTGCACCGACTCGCAGCGGTGCCCTTTTAGCTCGGAAAAGTTTCCTAATCGCTGATTGGTTAGAATTATCTTGTTCAACCAATCAGCGATCAGGAAACTTTTCCGAGCTAAAAGGGCACCGTTGCGAGTCGGTGCAAATCTGCCTCGCTAAAAGAAATGCACTATAGTGTGCCTTGCATCTCCCCTGATTTTTTCTCTTTACCACATCAGTTTTGTGCATCCCTCCTACGACAATTTGAGGTATTTGGGCTGCTACAATCTTCTACATTGTTCTCTATTCTGTCTTGGGTTAGAGTTCTCTTGCTTGAGGGTACACTCTGGCATGCTATACTATGTGTTTCCTAATTTCCTTGCATCTCCCCTGATTTTTTCTTTTACCACATCAGTTTTGTGCATCCCTCCTACGACAATTTGAGATATTTGGGCTGCTACAATCTTCTACATTGTTCTCTATTCTTGGGTCCATGGTCTTTCACTGTCTTGGGTTAGAGTTCTCTTGCTTGAGGGTACATTCTGGCATGCTATACTATGTGTTTCCTAATTTCCTTGCATCTCCCGTGATTTTTTCTTTTACCACATCAGTTTCGTGCATCCCTCCTACGACAATTTGAGATATTTGGGCTGCTACAATCTTCTACATTGTTCTCTATTCTTGGGTCCATGGTCTTTCACTGTCTTGGGTTAGAGTTCTCTTGCTTGAGGGTACACTCTGGCATGCTATAATATGTGTTTCCTAATTTCCTTGCATCTCTCCAGATTTTTCTCTTTTACCACATCAGTTTCGTGCATCCCTCCTACGACAATTTCACTTGAGAAATTTGGGCTGCTACGATATTATACATTGTTCTCTAGACTTGGGTAGTGACATAGCTTTTGTACCATGGTCTTTCTTTGGCTGTCTCGGGGTTAGAGTTCTCTTGCTTGAGGGTACATTGGCACGCTATTCTGTGTTTCCTGATTTCCTTTCCTCACTGTGGTATTTTCCCTGTTGGAGCCACTGGGCTTATAGCATTCTGCTTTTCCAACTAGGGTTGTAGCTTAGCAAGAAATAATAATAATAATAATAATAATAACAATAATAATAATAGTTGTGAAAGCGTAATGGTTCGTTTCACTGGCATGACACTCGTCGCAAAGAGACACCGCGAAATTACTTTCTTAAAACGTGTCACACAAAATTAAAGAATTCAGAAATGATCTGCATTTAAAAGACAAAAACGTTGGAACTCAATTCAATCATCCGGTTTCATCACATATTAATAATGAAAATTCACTCGAAATTCCTTCATTAATTCTATTAGATATATTGGGCAGGCAATAAAATACCCTTATCTAGATTACAAATAAGTAAAGCAACTAAGCAATTGACCATTTTCAATGGGGGGAGGCACTATGGAATGGACAATTAATATCTCTTTTTAGAAAAGCAGAATCGAGTATAAGAAGAGTAATACGTGTAAGCCACAAGCGATGTAATCACAAGAAAAAAAAAAAAAAAAAAACACCATATCCCATTCTTTAATATAAGAATATAAAGGGATCCGGGAAAACACGTTCAGGAAGAAAAGTACTTCCAATAAGGATTGAGATAACCATGTTTCAAAGTTATTCTTTTTATCAACAGTTGTTTGAATACGTTAAGCGCGAATCCATAAACAATCACCAGCCAGTTATACAAGTCACAAACTAACAATGAGCTGAGAGAGAGAGAGAGAGAGAGAGAGAGAGAGAGAGAGAGAGCGTCACCTTTTGAGAGAGAGTAACACCTGAAGATATTTCGTTTCCGCCTCACAGCTGCACCTTGATCACTAAGGATAGCTAAAAACGGAAGAGTTTAACTATCATTTACATGACAACACATGGGTATACGAACATACATACACACACTCATATAGAGATAGTGGAACTCATCAATTCAAGAGAAAAAAAAATACAATCTAATCAAAAGAATTTGGAAGGAAAGAGCACAAACATCAGCTATACGCTCACACTATCGAACAAACTCAAAGAAAGAAATAGAAATAAAAAAGTTCCACTAACAATAGGCGACAACACGACCGAGAAAAACACCAAATAGCTGACAATATAAAAAAGAAAAAAATAGGTGACAATATAAAAAAAGAAAAAAAAAGCTGACAATAGAAAAAAAGAAAAAAAGCTGACAATATAAAAAAGAAAAAAATAGCTGACTATATTGTCAGCTATTTTTTTCTTTATAGCTGACAATATAAAGAAAAAATAGCTGACGATATAAAAAAAAATAGCCGAAAATAGAAAAAAGAAAAAAAATAACTGACAATATAAAAAAGAAAAAAAATAGCTGACAATAGAAAAAAACAATCGGAAAAACATAAGCGGCAGCACACTTACACACACACACAAAAAAGGAATAGAAATCACTGGAAGAAAAAAAAAACATCAGTAAATATCATAAAAGAAAAACAAAAATAAGACGCAATCTAAGGTCTCCGAGACACCGAGTAGACGTTTTTATTAATTTTCTTGAATCCTAATGACCTGTTGGGTTAATTTCAGCCTCCTGTTAATTAAACTTTTATTGATTTTCTTGGCCCTTTACGGAGTGTTTTATGAGAAGGTGAATGATACTTAGGCAATTTGGAGCCACCTCATAAAACAAGGGCAGATGACCCCATTAAAAGGGGTGCCCCTGTTACAAAGGTGCCCATCCCCCATAGCCCTGACCCTCTAAGACACACACCCCTAACACAGCTACTTTCTCTCTCTCTCTCTCTCTCTCTCTCTCTCTCTCTCCTTCTTCTTCTCCTATATATCTATCTATCGATTGATCTAAATATGTCTGATTGTCGTTTCTGTTTGAATTCAAGAGTTTTAATTTAATCAAGTTAACAGTTATTTTGGATTCTTAATAACAGTTATTTTGGATTCTTAATATTGGTCTATCTATTCCAATTTTAACATTCTCTCTCTCTCTCTCTCTCTCTCTCTCTCTCTCTCTCTCTCTCTCTCTCTCGATCTATCTATTTACGTCTGTCTGTCTTTGCTGTTTGAATAGGTGACAAGAATTTGAATATAATCAAGTTAAAAGTTATTTTGCCTCTTAAAATTGATCTCTCGATTCCAATATTAACATCTGCCATTCGCCGTTTACATATACCGTTCCTTTTTGTATATGTTCGCCTTCAAAAGGACAATATGAATTCAAGAATGATCGTCGCTGAAAGACGAAAAAATGAAATAGATTGTATTAAATTATTTTTTTTTTTAATTGTGTAAAGTCAATCATCAAAATTCATATTTTCTATTACGATTTTCCTTTTCGTTCGTTTTGCTGAAATAAAGATTATCATTATTATTATTATTATTATTATTATTATTATTATTATTATTACAGATGTTAGCAACAGCGAAGTTTCCGTATTATCTTATTTTCTGTTTACTTACGGTATATTACATGTACTTGTTTCTATACAGTACTTTTTGTATATCGTTCCTCGTTTTATACCCGCTAGATAAGGATGAATCGAAAACGAAAAGATTCTCTTATCCTTACACTATTTTAACTATATACTTTCAACTTTCAATGCAACTGGTGATGTGATGAATAATAAAAGTCAATGCAACTGGTGATGTGATGAATAATAAAAATTATCTTTTTTTCAAGTATATTTAATATTCTAACAATGTTTAAATGGTAAACAGACCTAAAAATCCATCAGGATAAAAAATAGTGTAAATTCAGTTAATAAACCAACAGGATAAAAAAATGGTGTAAATTCTGTTAATAAACCAACAAGATAAAAAAAATGGTGTAAATTCTGTTAATAAACCAACAAGATAAAAAAAATGGTGTAAATTCTGTTAATAAACCAACAAGATAAAAAAATGGTGTAAATTCTGTTAATAAACCAACAAGATAAAAAAACGGTGTATATTCTGTTAATAAACCAACAAGATAAAAAAATGGTGTGAATTCTGTTAATAAACCAACAAGATAAAAAAAATGGTGTAAATTCTGTTAATAAACCAACAAGATAAAAAAATGGTGTGAATTTTGTTAATAAACCAACAAGATAAAAAAAAATGGTGTAAATTCTGTTAATAAACCAACAAGATAAAAAAATGGTGTAAATTCTGTTAATAAACCAACATGATAAAAAAACTGTGTAAATTCTGTTAATAAACCAACAAGATAAAAAAATGGTGTAAATTCAGTTAATAAACCAACAAGATAAAAAAATGGTGTAAATTCAGTTAATAAACCAACAAGATAAAAAATGGTGTAAATTCTGTTAATAAACCAACAAAATAAAAAAAATGGTGTAAATTCAGTTAATAAACCAACAAGATAAAAAAATGGTGTAAATTCAGTTAATAAACCAACAAGATAAAAAAATGGTGTAAATTCAGTTAATAAACCAACAAGATAAAAAACGGTGTAAATTCTGTTAATAAACCAACAAGATAAAAAAATGGTGTAAATTCTGTTAATAAACCAACAAAATAAAAAAATTGGTGTAAATTCTGTTAATAAACCAACAAGATAAAAAAATGGTGTAAATTCAGTTAATAAACCAACAAGATAAAAAAATGGTGTAAATTCAGTTAATAAACCAACAAGATAAAAAACGGTGTAAATTCTGTTAATAAACCAACAAGATAAAAAAATGGTGTAAATTCAGTTAATAAACCAACAAGATAAAAAAATGGTGTAAATTCAGTTAATAAACCAACAAAATAAAAAAATGGTGTAAATTCAGTTAATAAACCAACAAGATAAAAAACGGTGTAAATTCTGTTAATAAACCAACAAAATTAAAAAATGGTGTAAATTCAGTTAATAAACCAACAAGATGAAAAAATGGTGTAAATTCAGTTAATAAACCAACAAGATAAAAAAAAGGTGTAAATTCAGTTAATAAACCAACAAGATAAAAAATGGTGTAAATTCTGTTAATAAACCAACAAAATAAAAAAATGGTGTAAATTCAGTTAATAAACCAACAAGATAAAAAAATGGTGTAAATTCTGTTAATAAACCAACAAGATAAAAAACGGTGTAAATTCTGTTAATAAACCAACAAAATAAAAAAATGGTGTAAATTCAGTTAATAAACCAACAAGATAAAAAACGGCGTAAATTCTGTTAATAAACCAACAAAATTAAAAAAATGGTGTAAATTCAGTTGATAAACCAACAAGATAAAAAAATGGTGTAAATTCTGTTAATAAACCAACAAGATAAAAAACGGTGTAAATTCTGTTAATAAACCAACAAAATAAAAAAATGGTGTAAATTCAGTTAATAAACCAACAAGATAAAAAAACGGCGTAAATTCTGTTAATAAACCAACAAAATTAAAAAAATGGTGTAAATTCAGTTGATAAACCAACAAGATAAAAAAAGGGTGTAAATTCTGTTAATAAACCAACAAGATAAAAAACGGTGTAAATTCTGTTAATAAACCAACAAAATAAAAAAATGGTGTAAATTCAGTTAATAAACCAACAAGATAAAAAACGGCGTAAATTCTGTTAATAAACCAACAAAATTAAAAAAATGGTGTAAATTCAGTTGATAAACCAACAAGATAAAAAAAGGGTGTAAATTCTGTTAATAAACCAACAAGATAAAAAATTGGTGTAAATTCAGTTAATAAACCAACAAGATAAAAAATGGTGTAAATTCAGTTAATAAACCAACAAGATAAAAAACGGTGTAAATTCTGTTAATAAACCGACAAGATTAAAAAAAAAAGTGTGTAAATTCAGTTAATAAACCAACAAGAAAAAAAACTGTGTAAATTCAGTTCCATATAAAACTAACACAAGAGTTTGAATACTGGAAACTCAAGAAATGACACCCTGGATAAATTCTCTTTTCTTTGTATTCCTTGAATCGGGATTTACACTGATATAATAATAATAATAATAATAATAATAATAATAATAATAATAATAATAATAATACTAACAACAACAACAACAACAACAATAATAATATCAATAATAATCGCATGAAATACAACTCACTGAACAATCAACTCAGAGAGTAATAATAATAATAATATTAATATTAATAATGATAATAATTAACTATTGTTATCATCAAATGAAATGCTACTCACCAAACAGTCAATTCACAAAATAATAATAATAATAATAATAATAAAAATAATAATAATAATAATAATAATAACAAACTATTGTTATCATCACACGAAACGCAAGTCACTAAACAGTCTTCAATTCCCAAAATAATAATAATAATAATAATAATAATAATAATAATAATAATAATAATAATAATAATAATAATAATAATAATGGTAATAATTAACTATTGTCATCATAGAAATGAAACACTACTCACCAAACAGTCAATTCACAAAATAATAATAATAATAATAATAATAATAATAATAATAATAATAATAATAACAATTGTTATCATCACATGAAACACAACTCATTAAAGTCTTCAATTCACAAAATAATAATAATAATAATAATAATAATAATAATAATAATAATAATAATAATTGTTATTATTATTATTATTATCATTGATGGAAAACAACCCATCAAACAGTCGATTTCCAAAATAATAATTAATAATAATATCAACAAACTATTGTTATCATCACACGAAACGTAAGACACTAAACAGCCTTCAATTCCCAACACTTCAGTGATCAAGTCCCACCTCAGAGACACATTTCTTTTTTTCCCCCTTAATCGCACAAAAGATTCCTATTATCCGATAGGGACAAGACGCCAACATAGTCACTCCAAAACTTGGGTTCTTATCAGCCTCGCAGATAATAATAAAAGACTTCCTTATCTATCGCGTAGAAGGTATGTAAATGGCACGCATCGCCACTCTCCCCGAGAGAGAGAGAGAGAGAGAGAGAGAGAGAGAGAGAGAGAGCGTTTTTTATGCTTTTAGTGGCCAGTTTCTGTGACAGATAAAAGCTGGCTAATTACGATAACATAGTGAGCGAGATTTTTATTCCTCACATTTAAGGGGAAACTGAAATAAAAAGAGACCCGATAAAGCTTTCAAACGGTTTTACGGCAGCTCCGCCATTAATAATAAAAAAATATGGTAATGCTCACTCAAGTATGGGAAACACTGACATGGTTTCTTTTCTATGGGAATGGCTCTTACAGAAGAAGAGATGGCACTGCCGATCTGTTTCTCATGGCTGTACAAATTTCCATCTGCCACCGACGAACTGTCGCCTGTACTGTAAAATTTATCTGTACACAGACACAGATACACACACACCATGTAATCAACTTTTATCTCTCTTTGTGGCTGAATTGCTAAGTCAATGAACCCTGAATTTCTTGGGCATGGGTTCGATTCCCTGGCCGACAAGAAGCTATTATCTTTTGAGTTGATTCCTCCTTGGATCTCTGATCCAGGGTAGAGAGAATCCAAATATTAGGAGGTACTGTATATATATATATATATATATATGTGTCATATATAAACTAAGAAGTAAGACTTATGTCAACCTATTTAATAGAAAACCATTTGTAACAGATTAACTCCCGCAGTTCCTCAGAATCAACTACTAGATAAGGAAGGCCATTTCACAAAGCGGCCAAAGCTGAAATAAAACTGGAATAAATACTGTGTTTTATCATTATGGCAGAGAAGGCAGAGCTGTTATAATCAAGTGTAAAAGTATATAGTTTTCGGAGATGTGAATGCAAAGGGTATTTATCACAAATTGCATGCAACATACACAAATGCCAGCAAGTTTCCATATTTTTTGACATCAGCATTTTAAAAATGCCAGCGAGTTTCCATATTCTTTTGACATCAGCATATTAAAATGCCCGCAAATTGCCTTATTCTTTTGGCATCAACATTTAAAAATGACAGCAAATTTCCTTATTCTTTTTGATTTTTCAATACTTATCTCAAAATGCTAACTTGAAATATCCATATCAATTTTCTTTGTGTAACTGCCTTAGGTAGAGAATAAATAAATGGGGCCAATAACTACAGTATATTCTCCATAATTGATAAAAAAAATATTATTAGATATAAAGTAAACAAAAGTGTCATTAACATATATCAAAGGATTCTTTTTTTAACAAATACTCTCTAGATCACATGGATATTAACTCTCCAGGTAAAAAAAAAGAAAAAAAAAACACCAGGCTGAACAGAAACAGGAACATATCACTGGAAAAACGGATTCTAATACTGTGAGAGAGAGAGAGAGAGAGAGAGAGAGAGAGAGAATTATCGATTTCATAACAGACACCAATCACGTAAACACTTCCCATAAACACGGAGACATCAGGCGAAACATTGCATTGCAACATCTTGGACTAAAAGAGAAAAAAAAAAAAAGCGATAGAGATTCCCCGAAAGAATAGGACGAGATAAAACAGATCGGCCGACAAGAAGACAAAAGCTAGGGTTCGAAAATAACGGATTAAATATCTCGGAAGATTAGAGAAAACTCGTTTTGAGATAACCGAGAGAGAGAGAGAGAGAGAGAGAGAGAGAGAGAGAGAGAGAGAAATTCCTTTTAATTCCTCGGGAAATATAAACAATACAAATCATTGTTAACATTAGATAATATATAAGATAGCGTTGTGGTGGCCTATTGGAAACGTCCCTGCCTGGTGATTGCCGGACTGGGGTTCGAATCTCCCTCAAGCTCGATCGTTTCTTGTAGCGTCTGCAACTTTACCATGCTTGTGAGCTGAGGATGGAGGGTGGTTTTAAGGGGAGCCATTGCCTGGCTCTCCCTGTCTTAGCTTGGGTTGGGAAGGGGCTTGGGCGGTGATCATATGAGTAGACAACCCTGTATTATATATGTAATTGACGGATTGGTTTGCTTGAAGCAAATGGGTGGTACGGACTAATGCCAGGCTGACAATTGCACGACTTTTTGCCACGAATTTGTCGTGGCAAGTCGTGACATTTTGTGGCACGAACTGGGAAAAAAAAAAAAAAAAATCTCAGAATCACAGGTCACCTGTCCACATTGACACGAACTGGCACGACGAGTTCACGACGAGTTCATGCATAGTTTTAGCATAGTTTGCGCACTTCCCACATCGTCCCGACGAGTTCACGAACAGTTTGCGCATAGTTCACGCCGCGTTCACGAAATTTTGTCGTGACCAAAATTTTTAACAAATTCTCGTCACGACATGCCACGATGTCACGACAGGTTCACGACGAGTTCACTCCAGTTCACGACGAGTTCACACCAGTTCACGACTAGAGTCGTGACAATGCGTGCCACAAATTCGTGCAAGTGTCAGGGTACCTTAATGCACGCACAAATAAAGCCACTCCAACACCTTTTAAAAACATAGACACACCTCCCACGTCTCTAACTGTCGACCTAACCACGCCAGGACTCCTCGCTGCTAGGAGGAAGGATGACTGGTACAACGCACGAACGCATGTCAGCAGGGCAGCCGATCGGGGTCTAAGGTCTACTCCAAAGACAAAGTAAAGTCCTTCAAAAGAAGGCAACTACGCTTACCCCCATACAAATGGGAGAAAACACGTTAATGGAAGATGAAGAAGTCTCTAGGGCATTGTCCTGCTAGCTAGGGCATTGAAACCGTCCCTTACCTATGCCATTCATGAGCGGCTTATAAAGGTTTAAAGGTTTAAAGGTCGCTCATGAATGGCAGAGGCAAGGGACAGTGACATTGCCATGCCAAGCAAGACAATGCCCTAGAGACTGACTGTATAGTATATGATCAGCGCCCAAGCCTACTCTCCACCCAAGCTAGGATCAGGGAGGGCCAGGCAGTGGCTGCTGATGACTCAGCAGATAAAACTATAAGCTCCCTCAAACCCCCCAACCTTAGCTCACAAGGATGGTAAGGTTGCAGACACTAATGGCACTAACGAGTTTGAACGGGACTCGAACCCCCGACTGGCGACCACCAGGCAGAGACGTTACCAATCAGGCCACAACACACGCTACAAAGTACGTTTGTTGGAGTGAGCTTCAAAATGTCTACGTACCCAAGCGAGAGCATTTACATAAATAGATGTCTATGGGGCTTACATTTGGTGGTAGTAGGTTGGCCTGGGCTCCAACCGCCCGTTGAGATACTACCGCTAGAGAATTATGAGGTCCTTTGACTGGCCAGACAGTACTACATAGGACCCTTCTCTCTGGTTACGGTTCTTTCCCTTTGCCTACACAGACACCGAATAATCTGGCCTATTCTTTACAGATTCTCCTCTGTCCTCATACACCTGACAACACTGAGAATACCAAACAATTCTTCTTCACCCAAGGGGTTAACTACTGCTCTGTAATTGTTCAGTGGCTACTTTCCTCTTGGTAAGGGTAGAAGAGACTCTTCAGCTATGGTAAGCAGCTCTTCTAGGAGAAGGACACTCCAAAATCAAACCATTGTTCTCTGGTCTTGGGTAGTGCCATAACCTCTGTACCATGGCCTTCCACTGTCTTGGGTTACAGTTCTCTTGCTGGAGGGTACACTCGGGCACACTTCTATCTAGTTTCTATTCCTCTTCTTTTGTTGAAGTTTTTATAGTTTTTATAGGAAATATTTATTTTAATGTTGTTACTCTACATAAAATATTTTATTTTTCTTTATTTCTTTTCCTCACTGGGCTATTTTCCCTGTTGGAGCCCCTGGGCTTATAGCATCTCGCTTTTCCAACTAGGGTTGTAGATTAGCATTTAATAATAATAATAATAATAACCTATCCAAATATCGACCAGACATAACGTGGCGATTTTTCTTAACCATATCACTGATATCCATTTACACATGTTTGATTTGTAGACCATAGATTGAGAAATGTCGTGGACATAGAAAACGTGACGTCAAGCACACCACAGCTAACTCACGAAGTCAACCTTCATCGACTGTCTTCTAAAAGTGGCCTGTAGGTTTGCTACATGTATCTCTCTCTCTCTCTCTCTCTCTCTCTCTCTCTCTCTCTCTCTATATATATATATA
>NC_090725.1:296384193-296396693 GCF_036898095.1 Palaemon carinicauda | reverse complement strand
ATATATGATATATATATATATATATGTATATATATATATATATGATATATATATATATATATATATATATATATATATATATATATCATATATATATATATATATATATATATATATATATATATTATATATTTTATACATTTTATATATATATATATATATATATATATATATATATATTATATATGTATATATATATGTGTGTGTGTGTTTGTGCACTTATATAAGTACATTAAATATACATATAATGCATATATAAATAATTTTATTTATATATATATATATATATATATATATATATATATATATATATATATACACACATGCGACTAAATCTTTCCATGAGCGTTGTATGTATCAAAGTTCTATTTAACATTAAAAAAAGTAGATTATCACAAAACATTAGGATAATATCAATTCAGAATATACAAATTAGTAAAAACCAAAGAAGAGAACGAGAAAAACAACAATTATGAAGCAAATTGGGAAACCAAGGAAAGTTTCAGGAGATAAAAAGTTTAAAATTTGACTTTCAAGGCACGGAATCTTAAAACTTTACTAAGCCCAGGTACAGGACTCAAGCTCTATCTACCAAATCCATAAGCTTTTAGTTTAAGCAGATTAGCTGGCAGGACCAAATTGGTTGGTAATGGACATCAGTGAAATAGACAATAGGTAAACTAATAATTAATTAAATCTCATTTTAAATGAAGAAGTTTTCTTCATTTCAGAAAAATATGCTGCAATGCCTAAAAATACAATAGAGTATTTCTACAATTCTAAAATGGTATATAAAAATATAAATGACTATAAGAATGAATAATTGACGTATTCATAAAATGTTATACTGTTATGCTGATATTTCGTAAGCAAAGTTTCCAAAGGAATTGTGTTTCATGCATCTATTCATGAATATTCTAATATTAATAAAATAAAAACAAAAATGCAGATTCACAGTTTAAATAAAGCACTCATAAAACAGTATCATATGAATAGACCAAATGAAAAAAAATAGTAATTGTCAATTAATAAAACAAAAACAAAAATGAAGAGATTCCAAGTTTAAATAATGCACTCACAAAACAGAATCATATGAATAGAGCAAATGAAAAAAAAAATAGTAATTGTAAATTAATAAAACAAAAACCAAAATGAAGAGATTCCAAGTTTAAATAAAGCACTCACAAAACAGCATCCTATGAATAGAGCAAATGAAAAAAAAAATAGTAATAGTCAACAACAGAGATAAGGTCTACCTTGGCATTGGCCGAGAGTACCTTGACGATGTCCACAATCAAAGACATTCATTAAAAGAAAAAGATTAAATGATAATGGGAAAACATTTAATTCGATTAACGAAAATATACATTAAATGCTTAAGCTATATAGCAGGCAATGAACAAACGCAGGCTCGTATCTTTTATCAAAAACTCAAATTTTATGGGAAAATACGAAATAGAAATTCTCAATACCTCTGCAAAAGGTGAAATTGGACCTTAACAATGTAAACCAAATAATACAGATAAGACAAAATCTGTAATGATTCTATGAAATGAAAACAATTATATTCATAGTTGTCCTCGAAAGTTGAATTCTTAATAGGTCCTACATCTTAGGGTACCCTGACACTTGCACGACTTTTTGCCACGAATTTGTCGTGGCAAGTCGTGACATTTTGTGGCACAAACTGGAAGATAAAAAAAAACAAAAAAAAATTACCTCAGAATCACAGCTGACCTGACCACATTGACACGAACTGGCACGACGAGTTCACGACGAGTTCACGCATAGTTTGCGCATAGTTAACGCACTTCCCGCATCGTCCCGACGAGTTCACGAACAGTTCGCGCATAGTTCAAGACCCGGTCACAAAATTTTGTCGTGACCAAGATTTTGAACATTTCAAAATTCTTGTCACGACATGTGACAATGCGTGCCACAAATTCGTGCAAGTGTCAGCCTGGCTTTAGTCTCTATAGTGCCTTAGAAATTTCAACAGCCATTTGAGAACACAATTCCTCTTTCAGGCTAAACAGTAATGCATTTTGCAGGATATAAAAGGAAGAAACAATTCTTCCTTGAGAGCATTTTGTAAAAGTTTAAGAAAGGGGGTGTAGCTGTGGAAAATGTTGGCACAGTGATATTGCAGCAACTCAATCTGCATTTCACAGTTAAAAATTTATTCGAGGATTTTTACCGTTTTAAAAACGGTTATATTGGCGTAAAAGAGTGATAATACGGTCACACACCCGTAAAAGATAATTACAAAGTAAGCTTGTATTTTAATGAAATACGTCTGCTGCGGCCTCCGATGCCTTAGATGACCGCGGAGGTAACAGCAGTAGGGGATTCAGCATTATGAAGCTTCATCTGTGGTGGATAATGTGGGAGGGTGGGCTGTGGCACCCTAGCAGTACCAGCTGAACTCGGTTGAGTCCCTTGTTAGGCTGGAGGAACGTAGAGAGTAGAGGTCCCCTTTTTGTTTTTGTTTCATTGTTGATGTCGGCTACCCCCCAAAATTGGGGGAAGTGCCTTGGTATATGTATGTATGTACGTCTGAGAACAGGTTATTTTCACGGAGAATATCGATAAAAATTACGGTTTTTTTTTTTCTAACAGTCTGGATGTGCATTGCCAGTTGTCTTTCGTTTCTAAAGTTACTCTTAATGGGATATAAATGGTGACTGGTCGCCGTAGTTTAATGGATAATGTTCCTGACTCACAATTCGAGATTTGGGAGTTAGACAAACTTTCACTAATGTTTACTTCATCGTCCTTTAAAACTAGGAGGGGAGTGATGAGGGTATATGTCTACCAGCTGTGCTATCATCATCAACAGCCATTACTATGTCTTTCCTGGACTCCACTAGGGTGAAGAGGGGCCTTGGACGCTGATCATGTGCACAGGTAGTAGGTTGGCCAGGGCACCAGCCACCCACTGAAATACTACCACCAGGGTAGAAGAGACTCTTTAGCTATAGTAATCAAGCCATTGTTCTCTAGTCTTGGGTAGTGCCATAGCCTCTGTACCATGGTCTTCCACTGTCTTGGGTTAGAGTTCTCTTGCTTGAGGGTACACTCAGGCACACTATTTCTCTTCCTCTTGTTTTGTTAAAGTCTTTTATAGTTTATATATGAAATATTTATTTTAATGTTGTTACTGTTCTTAAAATATTTTATTTTTCCTTGTTTCCTTTTCTCACTGGGCTATTTTCCCTATTGGGGCCCCTGGGTTTATAGCATTCTGCTTTTCCAACTAGGGTTGTAGCTTAGCAAGTAACAACAATAATAATAATAATAATAATAATAATAATAATAATGTGCACTTCAAAAGTTCAAACTCGCAGCAAATGTTTTTATGTTGAACAGGCTTACATAAGTTATTTTATAGCTTATATAAAATATTTGTTTTAAAAGTTGTTGATGTTTTTAAAATATTATATCTTAAGTTTTCATTACTTCTTACATCGTTTATTTATTTGCTTTCCTCACTGGGCTATTTTTCCCTGTTGGTGCCCTTGGGCTTGTACATGTTGCTTTTCCAACTAGGGTTGTAACTGGGTTAGTAATAATAATAATAATAATAATAATAATAATAATAATAATAATAATAATAATAATAATAAATTTTAATAAATTTTAATAATAATAATAATAATAATAATAATAATAATAATAATAATAATAATAATAATAATAATAATAACGTGGTTGATCTCTAATATAGTGCTACGTATCTCGCCTCTTTAAAGAACCATTTCCCATCGTGTTACTCCACATCATCTTCTCAATGGGGCTATAACAGTTATTATTGTCCTTTTACAAAATCAATGACCGTGTTGAGGACTTTGTTGCACAAGGCTAGAAAAATTCCAAGGAGACAAACAGTAGCACTGCCGTCAGATCTAAATTGCTTACGGATGTCTTAGGACAGGTAGTTATGATTATGATATGGACTGCTCAAGGTTGGCTTTTGATGAAATACTACAGGTGGTCCAAAACTGAGAGACCATTGTTCTAAAAGGTCACAAGTACCATACAGTGTTCCTAAAAAGGTCACAAGTATCACACAGTGTTCCTATAACAATGATGATTAGAAATATTGAAATATTTATCAGGTGGTCAAAGATGTTATCTAATATACGATGATAACTTTTTTCTTTAATTAAGAAAACATGATAACATAATAGGACTATAGTGGGGAAACAAAAATTCCAAAAACGTTACCCATGTCAGAGTTGCCAGAATAAAGACAAAAGTCTATTTACTGGTCTTAAAAAAAAAGTAAATAAATCAAGGGCTTTCTAATATTTTTCAAAGTAAGCTAAGCTTACTAAGTGCACCTGGTGAGAAGCTTTCAATACATATAATACTCTAGATATGAATGTGGAACATGCCAAAGGATTAAAAAATGGTTGGAATTTCTAACTGAAAATTTATGAGTGTAATGTTATCAGACTTACCTCATTAGTTCTCAAATTAAATATTCAAATATAATATCTGATTTTCGGTAACGTAATAATTTGACACTGATGCCAAGCACACTTGTGTGTGTGTATATATATATATATATATATATATATATATATATATATATATATATATATATAATGGTCTAAAGATAAAGCAATACAAACAGGGGAACGGATCCAAAACGATTGATTGACGAACTAGGAAAATTTGCCGGTATGGATTGCCATAAAAAGACCATAAACAGATGCTATTGGAAGGACATATCCGGGGCCTTTGTCCTGCAGTGGATTAGTTACGACTGATGATATATATATATATATATATATATATATATATATATATATATACTGTATATATATGTAAATATATATACATACAAATGTATATATATACATATGTATATATACATATATATATATATATATATATATATATATATATATATATATATATATATATATATATACTGTATATATATATGTAAATATATATACATACAAATGTATATATATACATATGTATATATACATACATATATATACATATGTATATATACATACATATATATATATATATATATATATATATATATATATATATATATATATATATATATGTAAATTCATGAAGGGTCCTGCCACTTGCCATCATTGTAAATCTTAATGAGTACAAATAACCATACTGTCATTGCCATAAGTAATTATACCAATACAACTTCTCTGTGATTGTGAATACAATTAATCGAATAAACATTGCCAAAAGTAATTATACCGTGATTGTGAAAACAATTAGTACACTAAACATTGCAAAAAGTAATTATAGCAAATACAACTTGACCGTGATTTTGAAAACAATTAGTACACTAAACATTGCCAAAAGTAATTGGACCAATTTATACACTAAACACTGCGAAAAGTAATTATACAAATACAACTTGACCAAGATTGTGAAAACAATTTATACAATAAACACTGCCAAAAGTTATTATACCAAAGCAACTTGACCATGATGGTGAAAACAATTAGTACACTAAAAACTGCCAAAAGTAATTATAGCAATATAACTTCACTGTGATTTGAAAATAATTAATACAATAAACACAGCCAAAAGTAATTATACAAATACAAATTGACCATGATTGTAAAAACAATTAGTGTACTAAACATTGCCAAAAGTAATTATACCAAAGCAACTTGACCATGATTGTGAAAACCATTAGTACACTAAACATTGCCAAAAATAATTATACCAATACAACTTCACTGTGATTTGAAAATAATTAATACAATAAACACAGCCAAATGTAATTATACAAATACAACTTGACCATGATTGTGAAAACAATTTATACAATAAACACTGCCAAAAGTAATTATACCAATTTATACAATAAACACTGCCAAAAGTAATTATACAAATACAACTTGACCGCGATTGTGAAAACAATTAGCACACTAAACATTGCCAAAAGTAATTAGATCAAAACAACTTTACTTACAATAAACAAAGTAAAGACAATAAAGAAAAGACAATAAAAAACAACAACTTCACTTAAAATAAACAAAGAAAATACAATAAAAAACAAATAAATCAACATAGTTATTAACTAAGCGACTGCTAAAAGAACTCCAGCCTACTAGATAGACCAATGCAACAATAACAATAACAACCAAAGAATCGATCATTCTAATCTCCAATCGAACCTCAATAAACCAAAATGACACCATCTTTCGCAATGAAAGAAATTCTCGCAGATTCGGCCATGACGAAAAACGGTGCCTATAAAAACATCCTCTGTCACTTTTATCTCGGCACTATTTATTAATGAGCCAAACTCTTACTTTAGGTAAGAGATAACGTATCTCTTTTTAATCTAGATTCATTTTCAGAGAAAAACAACGTACAACCAAACTAAAAAACATCCGGTCACTTGAAGGTGTCCTTTGAAAGTTGAACATTTTATTGAGAGAGAGAGAGAGAGAGAGAGAGAGAGAGAGAGAGAGAGAGAGAGAGAGAGAGAGAGAGAGAGAGAGAGAGAGAGAGAGCTGAACATATATTAAACCACATAAGTAGCCAATATTTAGATTCAATAAATGATGACATCGAAAATTTTAAATAAATAAAATAATCATTTATTAAAAAAAAATAAAATAAATAAAATAAAAATCACTACTACTACTACTACTACTACTACTACTACTACTACTACTACTACTACTACTACTAATAATAATAATAATAATAAGACAGCTTCAAGAGCACTTGAAATTCTCAGAAAATAAAATCAGAACTCTCTTATGGCAACACAGCCAAAAGGGAGTGTTGCCACCAATGGTTCTTATCGCATTTATCCAAGTCTTGGCGTTTTATCTCTAAGGTTATTTCTAAGACGCCTTATCTAGCCCACCTGACATTGACGAAAAAAGGAAACAAATATAAATAAGAAAGAAAATACGTTGGCAAAACTGTGTAGTGTTAGGAGTAGGCGTATTAAATCCAATGTGAATGGTGTCTAATATCGACATATTTTATCGGACAAGGAGAGATATTCTATCAAGCGACAAGGCGTATACTAACAATGATGTAAAATCAATGCACTTTTTTAACTAACACCAGAGTTTATTCTATTTAACAGTGTATTTTTTTTTTTTCAATGCAGGCATGTTTTATTGGACATGAAGCGATATTGCTTTTAACATACGGATACTCGATTTAACATCGAGGTAGTTTTTTTAGACATTGGCCGTAATCTGTGCAATATAAAGGTTATCTTCAAAAAAATATGCATACCTTAATTATTCTATACGGCATAAAAGGGCATCTCTATAAAAAAAAAAAAAAAAAAAAAAAAAAAAAAAAAAAAAAAAAAAAAAAAAAAAAAAAAAAAAAAAAAAAAAGCTTTATACAAAATCAAGGAGTACCTTAACTAAAATAAAAGTATCCTTCCAATTAGGAATGTTTGTTTGATCAGACATCGACATACTCAAGGCACCCTACTTTTAAAACTATGATTATAGCTTGGCGAGTAATAATAATAATAATAATAATAATAATAATAATAATCATGATGATAATAATAATAATAATAATAACAACAAATAATAATAGTGATGAAGATAATAATAATAATAATAATAATAATAATAATAATAATAATAATAATAAGGCGTATATGCCCTGCGAAGTGATGGATTCTACTAAACATGGAAGCATAAACTGTATAACCTCGACTGGCAATCTAATGAAGAGATTCATTCTTATCTGTCATTAAGTTTACGTTTTATAACTGTGAGATATAATATGTATTACATTAAAAGGAATTATAATACATTCCAACAGGGAGGCGTCTTCTGACTACCTTACATTCACACAGGAACTAAGGCCGATTAAGGTAGGACACTCCAAAATCAAACCATTGTTCTCTAGTCTTGGGTAGTGCCAGAGCCTCTGTACCACGGTCTTCCAATGTGTATATACATAGATATCTCAAGGGTTAAGGGTACACTCGGGTACACTATTCTATCTAGATTCTCTTCCTCTTGTTTTGTTTAAGTTTTATAGTTTATATAGATATTAATTTTAATGTTGTTACTCTTAAAATATTTTTTTTTGTCTTTCCTTACTGGGCTATTTTTCCTACTGGAGCCCCTGGACTTACAGCATCCTGCTTTTCTAACTTGGGTTGAACCTAAGCAAGTAATAATAATAATAATAATAATAATAATAATAATAATAATAATGTGATGGACTCGTGAAAGCGTCCTTGCCTGGTGATTGCCAGACTGGGGTTCGAGTCCCGCTCAAACTCGTTAATTCCTTTGGTCGCTACAACCTTATCATCCTTGTGAGCTAAGGATGGGGGTTTGGGAGAGCCTTTAAGTCTATCTGTCAAGTTATCAGCAGTCATTGCCTGGCCTTCTTTGGTCCTAGCTTGGGTGGAGAGGGGGCTTGGGCACTGATCATATATATAGTTAGTCTCTAGGACATTGGCCTGCTTGATAGGGCATTGTCACAGCCCCTTGCCTCGGCCATTCATGAGTGGCAAAAAGTTATGACTAAATGGGAAATCCGTAAGTTAGTGAATGGTTTCAAAATGTATATTAAGAATCATTCATTTTCTCTTTTCCCTTATTGACGAACGGTATAGACAGAGGTGAAAAGGATCAAGGATATACGAGATTATATCGAAACGATATTCGTCAAGCCTTTTCATATGTTCTTTTATAAAATCAGGGAAATGCTATTTATATATTTACATTGCAAGAACTATATATAATGTTGATATACAAATCCCACAATTGCTTTGTAGCCCCGGAAGCAAACCTCCCTCCCATACACACACGCACACACACACACACACATATATATATATATATATATATATATATATATATATATATATATACTGTTGGAGAGAATAGTCATAACTCGTACAAAAATATATTTCCCTCATTGAATTTCTAAGCTCCAGCTTTCCTAACCTTATGTAAGGATCCATGTACATTTGGAGAGCCTAAAATGCCAAATGTAAAAATATAGATAATTCTCCAAGTTTATTTTTTTTTTCATATACTTCCTTTTGGGATACAAGACCCTAAATTACAAGTAGTAACCAAAACGTTACAGAAAGCTGAAAAGTAACAATTTTATGTCTCTCTCTCTCTCTCTCTCTCTCTCTCTCTCTCTCTCTCTCTCTCTCTCTCTCGTATGTAGAGGGATAGCATAACAAGAATGTTATTTACGAAATGCGACGCAAAGTAAAAAATAAAAACATTCTAAAAATACTTCATTTGTATTGGATAAACCATTAAAATATTCTGCCATTCAAAGACTTGAATACTTCAACCATATTATTATTATTATTATTACTATCCAAGCTACAACCCTAGTTGGAAAAGCAAGATGCTATAAGCCCAGGGGCTCCAACAGGGAAAAATAGCCAAGTGAGGAAAGGAAATAAGGAAATAAATAAAAGAAGAGAACAAATTAACAATAAATCATTCTAAAATAAGTAACAACGTCAAAACAGACATGTCATATATAAACTATTAACAACATCAAAAACAAATATGTCATAAATAAACTATAAAAAGACTCATGTCCGCCTGGTCAACAAAAAAGCATTTGCTCCAACTTTGAACTTTTGAAGTTCTACTGATTCAACAACCCGATTAGGAAGATCATATACCCACTTGAGTTTTACCACAAATACATGAGATAACATTCCTATCATACTGATACTAATATTTAGCAAGCATTCTTTTGAAAAACGAAGGGAAATCAACAGCCTGGAAAACTTTCACAAAGCAATCTTCTAAGGGATCAAGAAGAAGAAAACATTATGCCATCTAGAGGGGCACTCAGTAGAGAGCATGCCTTCGCCACGCCAATCAGTCTTATGTTGTTCTTTTAAGCACCATTACATAACTGTACTTCGATTAACTTTTTTCAAAATCTAATGGATATGTCCTTGGGTCATGACCAACGTGTCTACAAAGTTTCACTGATTTTTTTTTTTTTTTTTTGGTAATGGTGTTCGCAAAAAAAAAATCTTTGCCATTTACTTAATATTGCGATCATTTTCAAAGTACTGCTACGTATTGGTACTTTGTTGTGCTAAAGTCAAAATAATATAGATTAATCCTTGGGTCTTATCTGACGTGACTACCAAATTTGGTCAAAATCGGTACAGTAGTTTTTGTGTAAAGTTTCTCACAAGCAAACAACTAAATAAATAAATAAACTAACAAAGAGACTGGGGTGAAAACTTACCTTTGGCAAAATGTTCGATTTTAGCGATTGCAATTACCAAGAACGATGTATCAAAATTAAATATTCTAACTATATATGATTAGACATAAATGTATAAGGACCAATGCCATGTATGTTGTGAGCTACACGAGGAAAATCTCCCACCATCACCAAGCTGGTCAGTGTAGCCAGCGTGGTGATGAAAACAGACCTAACCCAAGATATGAATTAACATATCTGAGGCCTTTGTCCTGCAGTGGACTAAAAAACGGCTGCATTTGTTATTGGTTGTTGTGTGTGGGTATCTATCTATCTATCTATATATATACATATATATATAATAAATATTCATATATACATATATATATATATATATATATATATATATATATATATATATATATATATATATATATATATATATATATATATATATATACAGGGGACACTTAACTGGGACTATATTATTTCACAGATGTTATGGCAAAGTGGATAGTCTGAAAACACAGTTGTGATATCAAAACCATAATAATTATTCAAATACTCCATTCAATATAGTGTACGCTTACTAAATGGAACTATGCAACGCCTAGAGATATCTGAAACCTAAGTACTACTAATACTTATAATAATAATAATAATAATAATAATAATAATAATAATAATAATGATAATAATAATAATAAATTTCATTAAATATTACAGCAGCCTCATTGGTATTAATTTTGTAGTTGAGCTTTTCAAATTAATGCCACTAGGGCAGCTATAATCTTCAATGAAACCTGCTTGAAAGAGGGTCTACTTCCTTAATAATAATAATAATAATAATAATGAAAATAATAATAATAACAATAAAAATAATAATAATAATTTCCACTATATAATAACGAGCAAGTGTCTGACTATGATAATAATAATAATGCTAATACTACTACTACTACTACTACTACTACTAATAATAATAATAATAATAATAATAATAACAATAATGATGATATTAATAATGATAAAAATAATAACACTGATGATAATAATAATAATAATAATAATGATAATAATAATAATAATAATAATAATAATAACAATAATAATAATATTAATAATCTCCCCTATAGAAAAAAGACTGACTATGATAATAACAATAATAATAATAATAATAATAATAATAATAATAATAATAATAAATTAATTTTATATACAAAAACTTGAACCCTATTCCACTGTGTCGGACCCAATTTAAAAACAAAATGAGAACAAAAAAATAAAAACAAACAGACATAGGCTAAGATGAACAATCACAGCCAAGGCCTTAATAAACAAAGACACGAATAAACAGACGGGCAAACAGACACGCCAAAAGCTAAAAAAGGAGGCGACACAGTCCAGCTGTAATCCCAAAAGCGAGATAAGGCGCCCAATGTACGAGAGATAAGAACCTCTTCTTATCTCTCACCCACTCTCCCACCAACTCCCTCCCTCCCCGCCCCCCGCTAAAACTTCACTTCATAGCAGGGTTGCCAAGGTTTTCTGAATGAGAAAAAGGACAATTTCTAATCAAAAGAAGCTCTAAAAGGCCAAGCCATTAGTAGAAAAAGGCCAAATATATAGTATTTAAGGCCCGCCTTTTTAAAAAAAAGGCCAAATTATAGTTTTTTGGCCTTAAAAAGGCCAAATTATAATTTTTTTGCCTGAAAAAAAGGCCAAACTGGCAACCCTGCCAACAGATCTCTAACCCCCCCCAAACCCCAAGTCCCCTTCTCTTGCCCCCCCCCCCTTGCTCCCCCCATCAACTGAGCCCCTCTGGCTCGCATTTATCTGTCTACTATCTACTAACAGGGTCTATGCGCTGTTATCTACTCTCTTATCTACCCTCAACCAACGACTCCTCTAATTGATTGCGTGTTATCTATCTGGATACGCGCTCGCATACCATTCCCGATAATAATGTTCGTTTTCTAATACGAGATGAAGACATTCGCTAAATCTACCTCAATTTTAACTCGAACGAGTTGAGGTTAATTAAAATAATCGAGTTATACTAAGGTTTAATAGAGACCCAGAACTGCTTGGTCTAATTATTACTTTATTTTCATTACTTGCTAAGCTACAAGGCCAGTAGGAAAAGCAGGATGCTATAAGCATGGGATCAATTATTATCACCTAGAGAAGTATAAGTTAGTTTCACTTAAAATTATCAGGTATAATTATGTGAAAAAGACAAATTTCATTAAAATTAATAAAAAAAAAATCATATTTTTTTTCTTTTTTTTCAGAAT
>NC_090725.1:296360674-296383693 GCF_036898095.1 Palaemon carinicauda | reverse complement strand
ACAGTTCAAACTCTTCTTACTTGATCAAAGCTTAACCCTTTTTACCCCCAGGCTATTTGGAAATTTCCAACCCTTAACCCCCAAGGGGTTATTTTTTTCCCAGAACATTTTGGTGCAGATTTTTTTTAATTGCTCTAACAGCCTTAATTTTTGTCAGAGAGAGGTCAGGTTGGGCTCATTCTCTTGGAAAATGCCTGAATTTTCTCATAGAATTATCAAAAATATGAAAAAAAATAAATTTTATAGCATTTTTTTGCAAGGACGTACCCGTACGTCCATGGGGGGTAAAGGGATGGCTTTTGTGAAACGTACCAGTACGTCCTTTGGGGGTAAAATTAAGAATTTATGTCGACTGACAAACAAATCACTGCTATGATTCATATAAACTAACTCGGGCTACTGCTATACTATTGTATGAAACTAAAAACTTCAACGATGATGATTTCAGTCTGTCAAACAATCTGCTTACTCGGTCAAGTTCCAAAACTTGACTCGCGGTTGAAGAGTGGCATTAACTATCTTTTTTATTTTTTTTTTTTGGAAATATCATATTTGATGACGCACTCACACACGCACTAATATATATATATATATATATATATATATATATATATATATATATATATATATATATATATATATATGATTATACACACACATATGTATACATACACACACACACACACACACATATATATATATATATATATATATATATATATATATATATATATATATATATGCATATATATACACACACATATATATACATATATCTTTTTTTTCTTTTATATATACATATATATATATATATATAGATATATATATATAAATATATATATATATATATATACTGTATATATATGTATATATATATATCCCTTTCAGAGTGATATCTTAACCTGGTGAAAGGGTTTATGTATCACCAAGATTAGCATATATGCACTAGTCAGGGCCACCCATACTAGCTTGGTTTGCGGGTAAGCGATTAGACAAAAGTCGTCCACCATCACCAATCTGCAGTGTGCATAGTGGTGATGAAAACTGGCCAAACCAAGGGCATGAATAAGAACATGTTTGAGTCCTTTGTCCCGCAGTGGACTAGAAATGACTGCATTTAATGTTGTTGTTGTTTGTAAACAAGAAAAGATGAAACGGGATTGAACCAAAGACCTTTGCTAATATCACGATATGCTATATTAATGAGCTACAGCACATCAATTATACCTCTCTCTCTCTCTCTCTCTCTCTCTCTCTCTCTCTCTCTCTCTCTCTCTCTCTCTCTCTCTCTCTCTAGATCAACAAATCGACAGCCTCTCGCGCCGATAGTTAAATGATGCTTAAAATTGTGTCATCATGTTTCGACCTTTCTTGCAATAAAACTTATATATTATTAAAAATTATAAAAAAAAAAAAAATATTATATAACGTTCTAGCATCATCATTATAAAAAATTACAATGAAATATCTATCAAAAACATCAAACTAATAAATATACATCAAAATACTAATAAAATAAATGAAAAACCATTTATGTACCTAACCCTCTCCATTGACTTTGCAAGACACATCCTTTACCCCCCCCCACCCCCCACCCCCCCCCACACCCAAACCATCTGTATTCTCTTTCCTCCTAAGCGTCTAACGGTCTAAGACTCCTAAGAGATGTTTGCTCTGACATGCCTTGAATGAGAAACTGCCCGGCGTTTGATAATAAAAACAACACTAAATTGTGGTGGAGGCGATAATGGTGACGATGGGCCAGATAACGGCGGTGTATGGTGATGTAACTTAGTCCGTGGAGATCGTGGTCGTGATA
This sequence comes from Palaemon carinicauda, assembly GCF_036898095.1. Classification (NCBI taxonomy): domain Eukaryota; kingdom Metazoa; phylum Arthropoda; class Malacostraca; order Decapoda; family Palaemonidae; genus Palaemon; species Palaemon carinicauda. The sequence continues at coordinate 296,381,874 of NC_090725.1, read as the reverse complement.
ATTAAATAGCGAAATTTCAAGACACGAAATATAATCAATATAAAGTGGGTACATATATATATATATATATATATATATATATATATATATATATATATATATATATATATATATATATGTGTGTGTGTGTGTGTGTGTGTGTGTGAGTATGTATGAATGTATATATATATATATATATGTATGTATATATATATATGTATATATATAGATATATATATATATACATATATGTATATATGTTTGCATATATATACTGTACATATATATATCCATATCTATATATATTTATATATTAATATTTATATATATATATATATATATATATATATATATTTACATACATATATATATATATATATATATATATATATATATAATATATATATAAAAATTCACAGAAATACTGCATATATATATATATATATATATATATATATATATATATATATATATATATATATATGTATATATATATATATATATATATATATATATATATATATATATATGAAAATAGGTGTGCAAATCCAGTATTACAAACAAATAAACATATCTTAACAGCTTTAAATATGCAATCTTGTACAGTGAGTTTTCCCAAGTACTTATCAACAAGAATCTAAAATGACGAAGATTAAAAAAAAAAAAAAAAAAAAAAGTCTAAACTTTACTTAAATCCTTAACACGTTGATCTCTGGAGCAAAATACTTTCTCGGAAGAACTGCGAATTTTACGCAAACAGCAGATAAAAGCCAAGTAATTAGTTTATAACTGTTGAAACAGTGACACATTTTACATTTCGGAAAGTTGTTGGTTGATACAGAGTCCACAGTGAAAGTTTTAAATATGTGTTTTTGCCGTCCTCGAAGGCGATTGCAATATAGATATAAGAATTTGTCCGTTTCTTCTACTTTACACATACATAGAATGAAAATTCGTCCCATACTTTATGCAAATGAGATTACTTAAATTTATTGGAGATAAAAGCATTCTATTGTTACTAATGTAAGTAGGCAGATAAAAATAGATGTTCGCCTGAGGATCGGTGGATATTCTCCTGTACATTATTATTATTATTATTATTATTATTATTATTATTATTATTATTATTATTATTATTATTATTATTATTATTAATTGCTAAGTTACAACCCTAGTTGGAAAAACAAGATGCTATGAGCCCAGGGGCTCCAACAGGGAAAATAGCCCAGTGAGGAAAGGAGACAAGGAAAAATAAAATATTTCAAGAAGACTAACATTAAAACAAATATATCCTATATAAAATATAAAACAACTTTAACAAAACAAGAGGAAGAGAAATAAGTTCATGAAATCTTTGTGAACTGTCAAAAAATTATGCAAAGACGTACACACAAAAAGGCAGGAATAATTAAATAAAATAAATGTAAACATATCACTTAAAATGTTTCCTTCGGAGACTGGCTTGAGAGGTACATAGGCAGTAGGCAATCTTTGAACAGGCTGACATTGGGCTTTTTATAGTCTTTATATGAATTATCTGTTTTAATGTAGTTGATGTTTTTCAAGATATTTAAAAAAATTATTTTGATTTTTTCATTAATTCTTATATTGTTTATTTATTTCCTTGTTTCCTTTCCTAAGTGGGCTATTTATCCCTGTTGGAGCCCTTGGGATTATAGCATCTTGCTTTTCCAACTAGGGTTGTAGCTTGGCTAGTCAAAATAATAATAATAATAATAATAATAATAATAATAGTAATAATAATAATAATAATAATAATAATAAAACAGTAATAAAAACAAGCTTCACTATATACCACACAATGAAGGAGATTTTGATTTAGCTTATAGTAGCGCCGCATGAAGATATCAGAAACTGAGAGAGAGAGAGAGAGAGAGGAGAGAGAGAGAGAGAGAGAGAGAGAGAGAGAGAGAGAGAGAGAGAGAGAGAAGGCTCTAACCATCTTTAATTGTTTTTGTTATCTAGTTTAGGTGATGCTTATATCTACTAGCTCTTGTAATTGAACGCAAATGTGGTTGGATGATTTTACTTGTCCTCCGCAGAAAAGACTATAAAAAGTATTATAAATTGATGGCGCTATATTCAATCCGATTGTGTACAGGTGTCTTGTGCTATATATATATATATATATATATATATATATATATATATGTATATATATATATATATATATATTCACTGTTAACAAACTTACCAATATTACCAGCACACATATACACACATATGTAAATTCATATGCATTTATATATGCGTGTTTATGTATGTATTTATGTATACACACACACAAACACACACACACACACACACATATATATATATATATATATATGTATATGTATATACAGTATATATATATACTGTGTACATAATATATACATATGTATATATATATATATGTCTGAGAGAGAGAGAGAGAGAGAGAGAGAGAGAGAGAGAGATAAACAAATTGACTTTTCAACAAAAAATTATTAGTATTCTTTCATCCAAAAGTAAAATCTTAACACGGAAAGTCAAATGGTTTCAAAAAATCAAACTTGCAACTAATGTATAAAAACATTAGTTGCAAGTTTGAACAGGCTACCATAAGTCCTATAGTTAAAAATATGAAATATCTGTTTTAATATTGGTGATGTTTTTAAAATATTTTATTTTAATTGTTCATTACTTCTTATATCGTTTTTTTATTTCTTCATTTCCTTTCCTCACTGGGCTATTATTTCCCGGGGGAGCCTTTGGAATTATAACATCTTGCTTTCCAACTAGGTTTGTAGCTTGGCTAGTAATAATAATAATAATAATAATAATAATAATAATAATAATAATAATAATAATAATAACAACAACTGCATAAGTCGTGAGAATAGCTTTCCATGAGGCAACTTGGTCGACAGGCTAATACAAATGCACTTAATAATAATAATAATAATAATAATAATAATAATAATAATAATAATAATAATAATAATAACAATAATAATAATAATAACAATAATAATAATAATGATAATAATAATAATAATAATTGCATAATTTGTGAGAATAGTTTTGCATGAGGCAACTTGGTTGGATGGCTACTACAAATACACTTAACAACAACAACAACAACAACAACAACAACAACAATAATAATAATAATAATAATAATAATAATAATAATAATAATAATAATAATAACTGCATAAGTCGAGAGAATAGTTTTGCATGAGGCAATTTGGTCGGATGGCTACTACAAATACACTCAATTATAATAATAATAACAACAACAACAACAACAACAACAACAATAATAATAATAATAATAATAATAATAATAATAATAATAATAATAATAACTGCATAAGACGTGAGAATAGTTTTGCATGAGGCAACTTGGCCGGCAGGCTAATGCAAATGCACTTAAAGGCAACTTCTTGAATAACTTCTTGTAAATCATGTTCCTTCCAAACATTCACCGGAACACCTCACCCACAAATTGACCCACCATGGAAAAGGTCAGATTTCTATCAGCCTATTTCTGTATCAGCTTTAAATCACGATGTAATTATGCTGTATGACTGAATTCTTCAATGAGAAGAATTCTTAATTGTCTTGGTAATATCACTGAAAGTAAAACAATGGTTCAGTATGAGTCACAAGGGGTGTTAATGATAGGTGAAAGTAAAACAATGGTTCAATGTGAGTCAAAAGGGGTGTTAATAATAGGTAAAAGTAAAACAATGGTTCAGTGTGAGTCAAAAGGGGTGTTAATAATAGGTGAAAGTAAAACAATGGTTCAGTGTGAGTCAAAAGGGGTGTTATCCTAATAGATGAAAGTAAAACAATAGTTCAGTGTGAGTCAAAAGGGGTGTTATCCTAGTAGATGAAAGTAAAACAATGGTTCAGTGTGAGTCAAAAGGGGTGTTATCCTAATAGATGAAAGTAAAACAGTGGTTCAGTGTGAGTCAAAAAGGGTGTTATCCAAATAAATTAAAGTAAAACAATGGTTCAGTATGAGTCAAAAGGGGTGTTATCATAATAGATGAAAGTAAAACAATTGTTCAGTATGAGTCAAAAAGGGTGTTATCCTAATAGATGAAAGTAAAACAATGGTTCAGTGTGAGTCAAAAAGGGTGTTATCCAAATAGATTAAAGTAAAAAAATGGTTCGGTATGAGACAAAAGAGGTGTTATCCAAGTAGATTAAAGTAAAACAATGGTTCAGTCAAAAAGGGTGTTATCCAAATAGATTAAAGTAAAACAATGGTTCAGTATGAGTCAAAAGGGTGTTATCCAAATGGGTGTTATCCAAATATGTTAAAGTAAAACAATGGTTCAGTATGAGTCAAAAAGGGTGTTATCCAAAAAGATTAAAGTAAAACAATGGTTCAGTATGAGTCAAAAGGGGTGTTATCTTAATAGGTCCGATTGCAAATCCTTGGATAATCTACCAACTGGTGTTCGGGTAAGAGATGCAGCTGATAAACTGAAGGAGAACAAGTAATATTTGCACGAGCAGAAAGATGAACTTGGGGTTTATTTAAAGTAATATACAAGTATGTATCAATATCACTATGAACACCAATGATCTTTTATGAATTAGCAAAGGATACCAAGAGAGCTAAGAAACTTATTTTTCCGTATCAATTACCATTTTCATTATTATTCAAGAAATGTGTGTCAGCGGAATCAAATAAGGGACTAAGAAATTAAACAATATATAATATTCTCAAAAATATCTAAAAATCAAGTACAAGAGCAAATAATGAATAATTATGATAATTCCCTTCCCATATCTATTATCATTAATTGTACATGTTCTAAATACATGCATGCATGCACACACAAACACACTGTTCACATCCTGCTTAAAGCCGCAAGCTGCCTCAAGAAAGGTTAAAGGCAAATAAACGTCAAAAGGTCAAGTTGAATGATGAAAGTTAAGAAAGGACGTATATAAGAGGGCAACTTACAAGGGCTATTTCATATTCAAATATCAGTTCTACGATGATGATCCATGTTATTACTATCATTGCATTATTTCTGAAAATCGAAGAACGAGTAATGAAAATAATCTATAATAAATATCTAACATAGGGACTCTTAAAGTTCGACAGTGCTACCAACTGAGCCAAAAAAGCCATGAGATGAGTTGAAAATAATCCAAATGAAAATTATATAGTTTTTTTTTATTATTATTATTGGTGATATAACAAATATCTAACATAAGGACTCTTAAAGTTCGACAGTGCTACCAACTGAGCCAAAAAAGCCATGAGATGAGTTGAAAATAATCCGAATGAAAATTATATATTGTTTTTTTTTATTATCATTATTGGTGATATAACAAATATCTAACATAAGGACTCTTAAAGTTCGACAGTGCTACCAACTGAGCCAAAAAAGCCATGAGATGAGTTGAAAATAATCCGAATGAAAATTATTTATTGTTTTTTATTATCATTACTGGCGACAGTACTTGTAATATTCATTATTCACTAACATTTTTGTGGATCAAATTTAAATGAATATTAATTATCTGACAAAGATTCCACACCGATTGTTGATCGTATAAGAAAAATGGTATACTGTAGAATAAAAACCTAAACTGTCACACGAAAATATGAATAAAATAAATACACGCTTTAATAACAGCGCTTAAAAAATATACAACTATGAGAAAGTATCACATTGCAACAGATATCCGAGACGTTGCAAGGAAGACTTAAACAGCTTCTGAGGAAATAAAACGAAAAACTGATAAGAAAACGGCCCATTTCAAACGATCAATCAAACATTTTTAAATGTTTCAACATAAGTAGTATATCTCCAATAAATCTGATGAAAAAGATAAATTAAATAAAATATCTAGTTGTCCTCATTATGATCATAGTTATAGTCAAAGGATGTTACGAATTTCTTAATAAACAAAAAAGAGCTTTTAATATAATATGTAATCTTACTTAACTGAAGTGAGTTATCCTAAATTACACTCTAATTTAGATAAAGGCACAGTTGTGTTGGCTTTACATCCATACTAATTTCAATACGAATTTAACTAAATTACTAAATCAAGCAAAACAGCTGTATCTAATTCTCACTGATTGTGTGATACTCGCGTTAATGAAAATGTCCCCTGTCTAACTTTTGAGAGAGAGAGAGAGAGAGAGAGAGAGAGAGAGAGAGAGAGAGAGAGAGAGAGAGAGAGAGGGGGGGGTATCTTCAAGTACAATGCTTCACTAACTTCCTCAGATGGATTCGTCTGATTTGGTGCCTGAAAGCACTCGGCAGGAAAGATGGCCCTCCAAGATTAACACAGGTGGCAGTGCTGAAATTCCCAAAGCCGATGGCAATGTGCTGCTAGGAGGAGGAAGGAACTGTATAAAGAAGTCACATGGAGGAGGAGGAGGAGGAGGAGGAGGAGGAGTTTTTAACATCTATATTCCTGTTAACCTGATGCAGTTGGATCAATGAAAAAATAAATTTCGTTGTGAAGATTTGGATCAGGAAGTTAATATCTGATTTGGATTACGAGACTAAGAATCAATCCACTGAATACCTGAAGGAACTCTTCGTCTCAAGAATAATCGTACAAATTACTTATGGAATTGGGTGTATGAAAAATAATTTAGTTTTTAGACCATGGTAAAAAAAGAATTTCTTTATTTCCTTTCCTCACTGGGCTATTGTTCCCTGTTGGAGCCCATAGCCTTAGAGCATCCTGCTTTACCAACTATGATTGTAGCTTAGCTAGTAATAATAATAATCCTAATCCTAATCCTAATAATAATAATAATCATAACAGATTCAGGTAGATTATAGACCAAAAGACAGATTGCTCTAATCTAATAAATGCTATATCCCATCATTATGCTTAACGGAATGCCCATAACAATAGACTAAAAATCTTACTAACTCGACCAAGAAAAAAATATCACTAGATTTCACCACGACAAAGGAATTCCTGGGAAGCAAACCATAAACAAAAATGCTATCCGAAAAAAAAAATTCTCAACTACGAGAGAAAACTTATAATAAAAAAAGGATCGTTGTACAATAGGATACGGATGTGGACACGCAATGATCCCTAATCACAAACAGGCGGATAGGCAGGACTGGGGAGGGGTAGATAATATAACCACCCCTCTAGGAAAAGGGTAGCATGGGGGAGAGGGACAGGGATGGAGGACGTGGGAGAGGAGTATGAGGAGGGGAGGGGGGGGGGGAGAATGAGAGCAAGTCGAAGGAAACGTCGTGAAGAGATAAACAGATTATATGCCAAGTATTTGTGGATCGGAAGAGGACGATTTCGTTGAGTGATAACCTCACTTGAGCGATGCTACATATGATATGTATTCAATTACCTCGGATGGATTTGCATACTTGGAAGGCCGGCTTCGTATAGAGACAGAGAGATGGCCGTCGAGATCCGATCGTCTCCAACTCCTGTTGCTGTTGGCGTTGGCTGTTTGTGTCATCGGAGGCTCTCGGTTCTGGGATCCTGTCTCCTGTTTACACGCTTCAAGTTCACTTCTCTTTCTTATTCGAATTTTAAACTGTATATTAGTTTTTACTATTCTCTAGAAGATATGATACGTACCTTTACTTTAACTTTAGTCATCACGGTAGGTCATTATTATTATTATTATTATTATTATTATTATTACACGCCAAGCTACAACCCTAGTTGGGAAAAGCAAGATGCTATAAGCCCAGGGGCTCAAATAGGGAAAAATAGCCCAGAGAGGAAAGGAAATAAGGAAATAAATGAATGATGAGAAAAAATTAACAATAAATCATTCTAAAAACAGTAACAACGTCAAAACAGATATGTCATATATAAACTATAAAAAGACTTATGTGAACCTGTTCAACTTAAAAACATTTGCTGCAACTTTGAACTTTCGAAGTTCTACTGATTCAAGTATCCGATTAGGAAGATCATTCCACAACTTGGTCACAGCTGGAATTAAACCTCTAAACTACTGAATATTTTCCAAGACAGTACTTGTAAAAATCATTTAAGATCACTTATTCATATTTTAAACCGTATATCACTTATCCTATTTTCTGGTAAATTTGAAATGTACCTTTACTTTAACTTCATTCATCATGGTACGTCTTTGTTACTACTGAATGTTTTCCAAAATTTTATTTGTAAAAACTGTTTAAGATCACTTCGTATTTTAAACTGTATTTCTATTCTCTAGTTGATTTGAAATGTACCTTTATTTTAAATTTATTCATTATGGTACATACATTAATGTTACTACTGAATGCTTTCCAAGATGTTATTTGTAAACATCCTATTTAACATTATCTTATAAATGACACATTTTACTTTTGTTTGGTGATATCCGTGTCCTTGCGGATCTTTAAGTAATACTTAATTGAGTTCGAGATTATAATTATGGTATTCATAATTGAAACTCCGACATTCATGTTGTTTACGGATGACCAATGTGAAATGTTTTTGGATACGTTTATATTATTGTGGGTATTGGTACCTTATTTTCGAATTACTTTTGAAAATTATATCACTTTTATTTTGACTAATACGCTTTTCTCTATTTCACTTTTACGTGACTATTTTCTTGTAATCAACATTAAAGCCCTCTTCTTATTCTTGTGTTTTCTATTTTCCTTTATAATCACATTTCATTATAGTCTGCCATATATTACCTTTTTTGTTGGATAATTCTTTCCAGCATTCTCCAATAGTCAGTGTATCATTTCTTTGTAAAAGTGTACCCTTTTACTGCTTCCGATAAAATCAAATTTTATTGCTTTCGGCTGATTTATATTTTTTAATCCTTATTGGATTAAGTCATTTGTTCATTTCATTTCCTTTAATTTCAAAATTCCAGTTGTTTTCGCTTAATTTTAAATTAATTGTTACCAGGTTTTAGTAAATTTAAAATGCAGCAATATTATCTATCGGAATTCATTCTTTTACTAAACCTTTGCCAAATTCAACAAGTCTTTCCTCAACAGCTTCCATTTGTTGGCCAGACGATATAAGATGGCCTAGCACTATGCTAGATAAAGATTAAGTCTAATGGATGAAGTGACTCCTGCTACAACATTGTCCACAAATTCCTAATTCGTATAAATTTGGCAAGTAGAATTTCCTCAATTTCATACACCTTTAACTAAACAAACACATTCACCTACACCTAGACCTTCACCTCAACATACACATACACATACTCATACATATACACATACACATACTCATACATATACACCCTTTTCTCGTGTGTTTTAATAAAAAAAATCATAAATAACTCAAAAGTCAAAATATGTAAAAAGAGACGGCAACGCAGCTCAAAACAGATATGATATCTACCATAATGTTTGTCTTCCACCAAATGTTATTTATTCCCATTACATTCATTGGTTTGTGACAAATCTTGCTCAGGCGTAAAACATAAAAGACTAAAACAACAAAAGATTCAAATTGACAGATACGAATTGTGCCATTCTTGTTCGCAAGTGTTTGTATATAGGCTCGTTTTCTATTGAATAATGGTTACTTTCATTCACCTCTCCTCTTTATTAAAACCTAACAGTTACGTTGTCACAACTACTACTCACTTCTCATTTATTTGTTATTCCTCGCTTCTCTTTTGTTATTCCCACCAATCATTAAATAAAATTCTTTAACGCGGTTTTGTTTTATCATCATTTTGAATATGACTTTTATGTTCTGCAAAAGTTTGCTCGTTCGATTTAAAAGACTATTCTGGCTGGCTCCTCGTTTATAAAAAAAAATACAGAAAGAACTAAATGTAACATCAATGACCAAACAAACAAACACACCCAATCCCTCTAAAAAAAACAAATAATATTGATTTTGATCTCATGGGCTAAGGAACATAATAATTCTAGAGCCTATAATATACAACCGAGTAAAATTTGGCTCTAAGGAGGTGAAAATGGCGTTGACTTACAAGCTATGTCTCCAAGTCAAAACCAATCTTTGTAAAAGTATTATTATGAAAATAAAAATCGCGCTGAATAGCAAGTCTGTCATTAAACATCCTTTAATGATACTTGTTGTTTTTCGAACATATACAAATAAACTAAATAACATTCGTAATAATGTTTCACGTTACCTGATCACGGGAGAAGAAAATGCAGATTATTGTTATAGCTTTAATAGTCAGCCACTAAATATCCTTAATGATATTTGATGTTTTTCGAACATATACAAAATAAACTAAACATTCGCAATAATGTTTCACGTTACCTGATCACGGGAGAAGAAAATGCAGATTATTGATATAGCCTATTTGCAATTATGGAAAACTTGTAAATTACATTCCGAAAGAAAAGCCAAAAGGGATAAAACAACAGCCTATAAGAAGTAGGATCTGTGACTAATTTGGATTGTACTACTCACGGTATTCTGTCCGTCCACCCCATTTCAGAGACATTAGTCGACTTGGAACACTTACCTGGAAAACAAAAATAAAGACATTTTAAAATCTGATCTGTTAACGTTCTTAAATATCATCATCTTCATCAGCCTCATCTTCAATAAAATAAATCCCAACAATAATCAAAATATCAACCTTAACACAAATTTTGCCATAATAATATCAATTATAAAGGACTGAAATAAAATAAATTGTATACCATCAACTAACTTATAATTTGAAAACTACAAAATTCACACAGCAACCAGATGAGTTTTCTACATCAATAGTTTTCACGAATAACTAATGCCCATTGCAGAAAGCATGTGGCCTATCTACATTTCTTTAATACTGCAACCGTCATCGGACTCCACGGCAAGAAGTCGTTGAATGCATAATATCAGTTCGTTGTTATATTATCTATTTCTATGCCAACGTCAACCATTGAATGTAAATATAAAATTGTCACAACTATTAACAAGGAGATAAGAAAGCCGTCCTAAAACGCGATAAAAATAGGAAGGTTACACCTGAAATAAAAACAGTCTAATTGACACACACACACACACACACACACACAAACACACACAAACACACACTGGAAATAAATAAACGATATAAGAAGTAATGAGCAATTAAAGTAAAATATTTAGAAATATATTAGCAACAAGAAAACAGATAATTCATATTATACACTATAAAAAGATTTATATCATCCCATTCAACTTAAAAACATTTGCTGCAAGTTTGAACTTTTGAAGTTCTACTGATTCATCTACCCGATTAGGAAGATCATTCCACAACTTGGTCACAGCTGGAATAAAATAAGCATCTTGGAGAACTGTTGACCATTAAAAGAATGACAAGACCAAACGAAAAAAAAAGGAGTAAAAAGTATATATTGCAATGTTGTTACTGTTCTTAAAATATTTCATTTTACCCTGTTTTCTTTCCTCACTGGGCTATTTTCCCTCTTGGAGCCCGTGGGCTTATAGCATGCTGATTTTCCAACTAGGGTTGTAGCTTAGCAAATAATAATAATAATAATAATAATAATAATAATAATAATAATAATAATAATAATAATAATAATAATAATAATAATAACCCTTCCAGGAGAATGCAAAGTTCTTCTACCTGGAAGTAAAAGCAGAAATGATGAAAGATAATTGGATCTCAACGTAGAAGATGCTAATGAAGAGATGACAAAATAAGCATCCTGAAGAACTGTTGACCATTAAAAGAATGACAAGACCGAATGAAAAAAAATATTAAAAAGTGATAGCGAAAAGCTTGACAATGTTTGTGGTAGTAACTGAAGATATAAGAAAGACAGTTAAATAGCTGAAGAATGAAAAGATAACAGATGGTGTATTTGAAAGTGGGTAACTACTATACGAGGATGATTGTAATCGAGTAATTTAATGGCTGGCCAGTTTTTTGCAAAGTATATCTGGATGCGAGAGATAAGCTTTTAGGAAATAAATAGATAAATGTAAGGCATATTTATAGTACTGTATTTAGGTAAGCATGATATAAACGCGGCTTAAAGATTTATGGTTGAAAGATGATGGTGGCAGTGATAGTCATGTTGTTTCACCTCTGATAATTTATTCTATGTATATATATATATATATATATATGTATATATATATGTGTATATATATATATATATATATGTTGGTGCGTACGTGTATTTATACAAACACACACATATATACAGTACATATACATAAATCTCTCTCTCTCTCTCTCTCTCTCTCTCTCTCTCTATATATATATATATATATATATGATAGCTCACTCGGTAGAGTCACCGTAGGCATAGTTTCCAGCCAGAGAGGTGGGGGTTCGAATCTCCACCCGGCCAGAAGCTGTTACCATAAAATGAATTCCAAGTGGATAAATTTTCCCAAGATAGAATTCGGTATTAAATGCCGTTCGTGGGTGATATTTACATTGATTAAAATCACGTGTGCTTGTGATATATATATATATATATATATATATAGATATGTTTATAATAAATAATACATTTACATACGTTCATATATATATACATATACATATATATGTGTATATATACATTATAGTATATAATACATATTCATAAGTACATATATATTACATACAAACCTATACAGTATATGAATATATATATATATATATATACATATATATATATATATATATATACGCATATATACACAAAGACACTAGAGAAACTATGAAATCAGTAGTATTCTCGCTTATCAAATGAGAGGACCTAGTTTTCACTCGTCGGCGAAGAAAGATTGGCAGATACCTCTAGTAAAAAGACATTGTGCCTCTGCTGACCTGTACACTAAATTAGATTCGTGTCAAGTTAGATGACAGTGGGAACAGGATGGCCAACACCTGGTGCCCAACATCTCTAAGGGGAAAAGGCGTATGGTGAGAATGTGTTTATATATATATATATATATATATATATAATATATGTATATATAATACATATATACATATATATATAATATATTATATATAATATACATATACACATAATATATATATATATATATATATATATATTGTAAGGAAATTTTCCTTATTAACGTAAATAATTTAAAGGGATTAAGAAAATAAATTTTCCAGTGGTTATGGTGCCATCTGTTGGTTGCGCTCGTAGCCAGGTATGTCACACGTGTGTATTTTTGTTTTTCATATCCGTGGTGGGAGAGAGGAGGAGCCAAGAGGCAGTTAGCAAGACTGTTTACCTTGAAAGGTAACTTTGTTATGTACGTCAGTGTTCCGCGAATTCGTCTGCAGAGGACACTCTTTCCTGCTTCAAGTGGTGGTGGAGTGACTTAGTGATGGACAGCAACCATTGGCTAATACCAAAGTTCCTGTTAGTCTAGGGACAGACTCGTTTTGACCACTTCGAAGCCTGCAGACGTGACACGGCCGTTCAGTTTTGCCTTGGGGTAAGAATAAAATTGTGTAGTTTCCCTTGCTGAACGATTTTGGAAAGCCTGAAGTGTTTTCATCGGTGTGTGGCTGCCGCTGGTACCAGTAATTACGTGATCAATCAAGCATAACATTACGTTAATGGTTTGGATCTCGACGGGTTCGTCCTTCAAACCTGATTTAGTGACAAAGACCTGGTGCAAGAAATTACATCATCCCACGGAAATTAAGCTATTGTTAAATGTATGTAATTAGTTAGGGTTTATTAATTTTAATTGTCTCCAGTCTATTCCTTTTACTTTCCTATCACCGTATGTATAGTTTGTGTGTGGGTGCATCATTGATGGTTGGTTTCTTTGTCTCTTTCTTTTATTTTTCCGGTGTGCTAGAGTTTGTTTGGGTCCTAGATGCCTTTTTGTAATGCGAATGGTTTATTTCCTTCCTGGCTGGAGATTTATTTTCATTTGAGGAGAATTAAGTTTATGTAATAAACAGGAATTTGAATTTGATTAAGTCTTTGTTTTGAACCTTTCCTTCTCGGTGGATTTTGATACGTCAATGTCTAGTTCTAGTTGGCTGAATACAAAGAACCTGTGACAATATATATATATATATATATATACACATATACTGTATATATTTGATATATATATTATATATATGTACATATATATATATATATATATATATATACATAGAATCATTACTTTTGTACATATATAATATGTGATTAAAAATGCGTTACTACTCCATAACTACCGCAGAAATATATGAATAACAGTTTTCTCAAAATCGTAAAACGATCCTTATGAACAAATGCAGCATCGGATATTCTATCATAACTCTTTTTAGACGAGATAATAAAAAAAAAGAGGTTTAACAAAATTATATTCATCAGCCATAATTAAAATTAACTATAAATTCCTTTGATTTTAATGAAAACCAAACATTCATACATATTACGTATAGCATAAAATATTAAATTTAAATATTATCCACTATTTATTTAAGAAAAAAAATTTACGATTAAAATAACTGGTAACAATTCGACATTAAAATAAAGGTTATATATCTCACGTGCTATATAGGGAAATAAAAATCTTCAAGAACACAAATCATTGCCATCCAATGTCTCATTATCTCCACGTAAATTTGCATAGTTTAATCTTAACTATCTGGCAACAAATCATTGCAATACAATAAAAGAAGTTAATTCTTCATGATAGTCATCACAAATATTTCATTACCAATTTTTCAACTATGCGACATAAAAATAGTTTGTTCCATAAAACACAATAGAAAATAAAATGATTTACCATTCAGAAATATTTCATGAAGTACATTCAGATTAGCATCTCTCATATATGAATAAAAAGTAATACAAAAGCTTAAACTTTAAATGAAAAATGCTTAAGCATTAGAATAATTTAGGAACTCAATAATTGTAATGCAATAAAATTTTACCCACATGTTAAAATAGTTTATAAAAGAACAAAAGTAAAGAGAAAGCTAAAATAATTGCTCTACAATAAAATTTCACTCACAAGCTACACTACTATCCATTCCCATTAGAAAAAAAAAAGTTTATAAAAGAAGGAAAGAAGTAAAGAGAAAGCTAAAATAATTGCTCTACAATAAAATTTCACTCACAAGCTACACTACTATCCATTCCCATTAGAAAAAAAAAAGTTTATAAAAGAAGGAAAGAAGTAAAGAGAAAGCTAAAATAATTGCTCTACAATAAAATTTCACTCACAAGCTACACTACTATCCATTCCCATTAGAAAAAAAAAAGTTTATAAAAGAAGGAAAGAAGTAAAGAGAAAGCTAAAATAATTGCTCTACAATAAAATTTCACTCACAAGCTAAAATACTATCCATTCCCATTAGAAAAAAAAGTTTATAAAAGAAGGAAAGAAGTAAAGGGAAAGCTAAAATAATTGCTCTCCAATAAAATTTCACTCACAAGCTAAAATACTATCCATTCCCATTAGAAAAAAAAGTTTATAAAAGAAGAAAAGAAGTAAAGAGAAAGTTAAAATAATTGCTCTCCAATAAAATTTCACCCACTTCTAAAATTATCCATTCACATTGGAAAAAAAAAGTTTATAAAAGAAGAAAAGAAGTAAAGGGGAAGATAAAATAATTGCTCTCCAATAAAATTACACCCACATGCTAAAATACTATCCATTCCCATTAGAAAAAAAGGTTTATAAAAGATGAAAAGAAGTAAAGGGAAAGCTAATAATTGCTCTCCAAGAAAATTTCACTCACAAGCTAAAATACTATCCATTCCCATTGGAAAAAAAGTTTATAAAAGAAAAAAGAAAAGAAAGCTAACATAATTGCTCTCCAATAAAATTTCACCCACATTCTAAAATACTATCCATTCCCATTAGAAAAAAAAGTTTATAAAAGAAGAAAAGAAGTAGAGGGAAAGTTAAAATAATTGCTCTCCAATAAAATTTCACCCACATTCTAAAAATACTATCAATTCCCATTAGAAAAAAAAGTTTATAAAAGAAGAAAAGAAGTAGAGGGAAAGTTAAAATAATTGCTCTCCAATAAAATTTCACCCACTTCTAAAATTATCCATTCACATTGGAAAAAGAAGTTTATAAAAGAAGAAAAGAAGTAAAGGGGAAGCTAAAATAATTGCTCACCAATAAAATTACACCCACATGCTAAAATACTATCCATTCCCATTAGGAAAAAAAAAAAGTTTATAAAAGAAGAAAAGAAGTAGAGGGAAAGTTAAAATAATTGCTCTCCAATAAAATTTCACCCACATTCTAAAATACTATCAATTCCCATTAGAAAAAAAAGTTTATAAAAGAAGAAAAGAAGTAGAGGGAAAGTTAAAATAATTGCTCTCCAATAAAATTTCACCCACTTCTAAAATTATCCATTCACATTGGAAAAAGAAGTTTATAAAAGAAGAAAAGAAGTAAAGGGAAAGCTAAAATAATTGCTCTCCAATAAAATTTCACCCACAAGCAGATTGGGGATCGGCTCGAGCGTTGGATGCTGCTTAAATCAGGCCGCAGCATCAAGGGAGTCCTGATCTTTATCTGCCGGAGCTCCAAAGAGTGACGCACTTTGGCAATAAATATATTAAGCTTGTTACGTAGCTTTGCCATCTGATAAGGCACTAACAAGACCTAGTTTAAGACTGTAGAGAGAGAGAGAGAGAGAGAGAGAGAGAGAGAGAGAGAGAGAGAGGGGGGGGGGGGGGGGGCATGACAATCCTATTTATCCGGTGCAATGAGATAGAAATACATATCACAATATTACTTTATCCGCGCAACTGTTTTGTGTGAGAGAGAGAGAGAGAGAGAGAGAGAGAGAGAGAGAGGGGGCATGACAATCCTATTTATCCGGTGCAATGAGATAGAAATACATACCACAATATTACTTTATCCGTGCAACTGTTTTGTGAGAGAGAGAGAGAGAGAGAGAGAGAGAGAGAGAGAGAGAGAGAAGCCAATCTCCTGTCTTTACAACATTTCAGAGAGATGGAGATTCATTCTTTCTTTACTAAAGAATTGTTATAATATCAAACGAATCTCAAATGACAATTTCACATCATAAAACTCAAATTAAATCTACTAATCTTGCAAAAAATCATTCCGCAACTCGGCTAATGAATAAGCCTTATCAACTAATCTCATTTTGAGACGACTATTGAAGAGTACAAAATGCCTAGTAAATATAAATGATGTTTAATAAGACAACATTTCTTTCCGTTTCTTTAATTCGCACGAAAGGAAAAGTATAAAAAGTAGAAAAAAAAATAATAATTCTCTTTAATAAAAGATCATTGTTCCATCTAGTAAACAAGTTTGTTAGCATTAACAATGCCTCGGGAAGTAGGAACTTGCACAATACAAAACATGTCAACCAAAATAATACAAATCTGGTCACACTTACATAGGAAACCTCTTTATCTCATATCAAGTCACAAAACTGAAATTCAGTAAATGAGACTCATGTGTAAGAAATAAAGATTTTATCAATTTTCACCTCTTAAATAAAAAAAAAGGTAATGTAGCTTTCGAGAGAAACTCCGTTAAATAGTCATAATAGTAAATAAAGCATTCGCATAAACTTGAACTACAATATTCTCGAAACATAAAAGACTACTTTAAATACCAATCAGACTACCCATGAAAGAGAGAGAGAGAGAGAGAGAGAGAGAGAGAGAGAGAGAGAGAGAGAGAGAGAGAGAGAGGGGTGAGTGGTCAGTTAAGATAAGGGACGAGTGGCCTCTTGTATTTGTGTATGAAATTCATCAACATTTAACACAGAGACGCCGTCAATGGAATCCCTGAGTGATTCAAGATCTTCAGAGAGTCGAAGTCTGTTTCACACCAAACCCAGCTTCTATCCAGAGGATTTAATCCCATCAGAAGCTAGCTCTCTCTCTCTCTCTCTCTCTCTCTCTCTCTCTCTCTCTCTCCCTATCCGACTATACTATCAGCTCCTGGCACTTGAGTATTGGCCATTGTTCCTGCACCGGATTGGTTAGGGTGGACCAGAACGAGCCATGCTTGTCCACTCACTGATAAGGGAGTTACTGTGAAGCGGGTAGGAGAACCCTTTCGAAAGGGGGGAGAGGGGTTATGAAGGGCAGATGAGGGGTTTAGGGGTTGGGAAAGGAAGGGGGGCAGAGAATGTATGATATGTGGGAGGGGAATAGGAAGAATTTATGGGGCGGAGACTTAAAGAGAGAGTATGGATATACAACTGGGTACCGGATCCTGGTTTGAACTGGCAAAGAAGAACAAGCGAAACATGTGAAAGAAATCAAAGTTTGTTTGAGTCTTTCAACTCTGAAAGACACCATTGGACCTACAAAATAAATAACAAATAAATAAAATATCAAATAAAATCTGGCTCATCTGTGAGGTTTCTTTTTTTTTTTAAATCATATATTTTTTAAATATTCTAATCCAAAATAACCAAAAATATTTTTTTTGACTTCCATCAACACAATAGAAGCAAAACACCACCCTTTTGTTTATTTATTTATTTATTTACCTTTGGGTAAATAAATAAGATTACTGGTTAGTTGCAGCCTTTCATCCTCCACGTACAATTTATTTTCCAAATCTTTTATTCTTCTTCCAGTCTCTCCTATTCTTTTTTCATCTCCTACATATTTAATCCATGCCTATAATACAATAAAAAAGGAATTGAATTACTGAAGACCTTGTTACTGCATCCGAATAACCATCTAAAAATTTGTTAACTTCCTCCTATATCTATATATATATATATATATATATATATATATATATCAATTATCATAAGTTTCTTGTGGTAGGTTCCTCTCTTCCATGATTACACACAAAGAGGAGAAGCCAAGATAAACTAATATAGGTAAAAAAAGTTGAAAAATATTTTTTCATAGGTTACGATAAATAAAAAATCTTAACGAAACCAGGTTAATTATATAAAGAATATTCCAAATAAGATGTCCGAATATTAAATATTTTGTGGGAATGGGACATAAAGAGTAGACAATCGGCTTCACATTATCCATTTTATTAAAAGACAGAACTAAGTAAAAGCTAAGTAGCTGGTGACGTGGTAATGATATTCAGAAAAGGATATTAAACGTTACTCCAATATAAATCACAAATGCATTATTCATAAATTCAAATAAAATTATATTCAATGCAGATTTGGTGTAAATCTAATTATAAACAACAAGCAAGACACGCACAGCCCTTTACCTGAACTGACACCACACCATAAGAAAAATTCCCTAGTGCTGAGAGAGAGAGAGAGAGAGAGAGAGAGAGAGAGAGAGAGAGAGAGAGAGAGAGAGAGAGCGCCATGCAGCCTTGGGCATTGCCTGGAATTTATGCGCTGTTGAGGCTTGCTGATGGGTTGCAGTTAATCACCAAATCAGGTAATGTACTTCCCAATCGCTCAGCCTAATCATCCAATCACGTAACACATACTCCAATCAGTCAGGGAAATGGCCCTTCATTACTCCCTCTCAGCAGAGTCAAACTGCGTGCCTGGCTGCAAGACAGGACCCCGCTGGGTAAACCTATATTTGCATCTTTATTTCCAACGAGACAATCCACCACCTCACTTAAACTGGTCTCCCACCCCTGAGCTATATTCCCCCCCCCCCCCCTTTCCAGTCCCCAATCAATCTCGCCAACTAATCTACGTCCACGTTTCTAATTCCTTTTGCTAGGGTGAGGGTCCATGTCAGTACGTATTTTCAATGTGGACACTTCGTTCGATTGAGTGTTCTTAATCAGTAGATGGGTTCTTAGATACTACCGCTAGAGAGTTATGGGGTCCTTTGTCTAGCCACACAGTACTACATTGGATTATTCTCTCTGATTACGGTTCATTTTCCCATTTGCCTGCACATACACCGAATAGTCTGGCCTATTCTTTACATATTCTCCTTTGTCCTTATGCATCTGACAACACTAAGATCACCAAACATTTTTTTTTTCTCTCAAGGGGTTATCTACTGCACTGTAATTAGGTGGCTTCTTTCCTCTTGGTAAGGGTAGAAGAGACTACTTAGCTAAAGTAAGCAACTCTTATAGCAGGACACTCCAAAATCAAAACATTGTTCTCATGTCTTGGGTAGTGCCATAGCCTCTGTACTATGGCCTTTCATTGTCTTGGGTTAGAGTTCTCTTGCTTGAGGGTACACCCTGGCAAACTAATCTATCTTATTTCTCTTCCTCTTGTTTTCTTAAAAGTTTTTATAGTTCATATAGGAAATATTCATTCTAATGTTGTAACTGTTCTTAAAATATTTAATTTTTTCTTGTTTACTTTCCTCACTGGGCTATTTTCCCTTTAAAACCCCTAGGCTTATAGCATCATACTTTTCCAACTAGGGTTGTAGCTTAGCTAGTAATAAAAATAATAATAATAATAATAATAATAATAATAATAATAATAATAATAATAATAATAATAATAATAATGTGCAGGATGCTTCAACACCTGTAAGTATTTTTATCCGTTTTTATAGTTTATATATGATAGATCTAATTTAATGTTACTGTTCTTAAAATATCTTATTTTGATTGTTTATTACTTCTCGTAGTTTATTTATTTCCTTTTTTCCTTTCCTCACTGGGCTATTTTTCCCTGTTAGACCCCATGGGGTTATAGCATCTTGCTTTTTCAACTAGGGTTGTAGATTAGCTAATAATAATAATAATAATAATAATAATAATAATAATAATAATAATAATAATGAGGATAATAATAATGATAATAATAATAATAACAATAATAATAATAATAATAATAATAATAATAATTATGTGGATATATGATGGATGTGTGGGTTCTAGTTACCATATGGGGAAGAAGTTTGTTTTTGCTCCTTAATTTTAAGTACCTTAACCTTACTAGAATAATTAGTCTTTATGTGGCTATCTGATCGTTGTGTGAATCTTATCACAGGTACATAATCCCCATATGGGCACAAGGTTAATTGTGACGGATCGTTTTTAAAAGGATATATAACCCTATAAAAACAAGAGAATATTAATAAATTGATATAATGATGGCTGTCATCATACCAGTCCCTTAAATATAAAATTATCATCATCCTTAGGAGAATCTAAGAATGCTCGAAACATTTCAATAATGTTACGCTAAGCAAGAGACGATGACTTGCACCGCACGATGAAAGGAAGGCGCCAGATAGGTGCGCAACTGCAAAAACAAGAAGGCCTATCGGCCAAAACATCTTGACGCGCTTGATGTTAGCGAGGAGAACAACTGGAATGCTACTTCGCAAATGCAGCCAATGATCTATCGCCCTCGGGATCTGCCACGCATGAGAAATACTCTGGGCTTT
>NC_090725.1:296345674-296355674 GCF_036898095.1 Palaemon carinicauda | reverse complement strand
GTATATAAAGATTCTGAAGGAATAGGAATAAAGCACAGCACGCAGTTTTGGAGTTTTATATTTCTACCAAAGAAAATCAACATGGTGGCAGCGGTTATTTAAAGAATCCAAAAGAAAAAAAAAAAGAGAAGCCTATTGATACAAATCGTGTTTTCCTGAAGAAAATGGCTGAATCTGTGTTTCGTTTGCCTCCACCATTAGACCCTTTGGATGATAATCTTGCTGATACTTTCAAAAAATGGAGGAGACAAGTGGACATCTACATGACAGCAAGCGGAGCTAGTTTGAAACCCAAGAAAACAAAGGTTGCAATTATACTCCATTGCGCAGGACCACAAATGGTCGAAATATTTGACCAGTTTAATTTTGAAACAGAGGAGCAGAAAGATAATCCTGATGATGTAATTAGGAAATTAGAAGAGTATTGTTGTCCTCGTACCAGTGAAGTGTTACAGTCCTTCAGGTTTTGGAAAATTTCATACAAACAGCCATTTAATTCATTTTTGATAGAACTCAAGGTTCAGGCCGATAAATGTAATTTTCAAGAAAAAGAGCGAATGATAAGGGATAAAATTGTGTTTTCAGTGACAGGGAAACTACAGGAGCTGCTACTTCGAGAAAGAAACTTAAATTTAGAAAAAGCTGTCGAGATATGTTTGGCTTATGAAGCAACCGTTAATTGTGCTAAAGAGATGTGCGAAGTTGGCTCTGAGAATGTTAATAAGGTGAACAATTGGAGAACCAAAGCTACTGATAGTTCCTTTAATAAGGATTTTTCGGACTCAAAAAATATGGACAGGTATGCCGTGAAGTGTCGATTTTGTGGGTATAAGCATGAATTTGAAAAATTAAAATGCCCAGCATGGGGAAAAGTCTGTGAAGCATGTAAAGGAAGAAACCATTTCAAGGCTGTGTGTAAGAAAACAGTTAAAATTGTTAAAGAGAAGAACGAAGAAGCAGATGAAGACTACGATCATTACATGTGGATGGCACCGGTTGAAATTAAAAATTCTAATAGATTAACTGCATTACTAATAGTAAACGATACCGAGGTTAGATTTCATTTGGATACGGGTGCTGACGTGAATGCAATATGTCAAAGGTATGTCAAAAAGGATCAAGTGCGACCAACGTCTGTGAAACTCGCCATGTGGAATAAATCCAAGCTTTCGCCCATTGGCGAGACGACATTGAATGTGAAGAACCCCAAAAATGATGAAATTAGAAGTGTAACCTTCATTGTGGTTTCAAATGACCTAATGTGTTTACTTGGGTCAAAGACATGTCAAGAGATGGGATTCGTGTTTGTCAATGGTAAAGCATTTGTATCAAAAATTGACATTGACCATGAGATGAGCAACCTTGGTGACCTTGGAGAGGTTAAACTTAATGTAGATTCTGCATTACCAGCAAGAATATTACCGTGCCGACGTTTACCAATTGCATTAAAATCAAAGGTTCAAAAAGAGTTACACTCTCTTGCGAAAAGAGGAGTTTTGATTCCGGAGACTGAACCAACTGACTGGGTTAGTCAAATGGCAGTAGTTCAAAAAACAAATGGAAAGTTAAGAATATGTATAGATCCTCAGCCACTCAACAAAGCTCTTAAAAGGGAATATTACACATTACCAATTTTGGAGGATATACTGCCAAGTCTAAAACATGCCAAGATATATAGCAAACTGGATGTTCAAGAGGCTTTTTGGCATATACGGCTAGATGAAGAATCCAGCAAGTTGACAACAATGATTACCCCCTTTGGTAGATATCGATGGGCTCGTTTACCTTTCGGACTGAAGGTGAGCAGTGAAATATTTCAGCGAAAATTGAATGAGGCATTGGAGGGGCTTCGGGGTGTATACTGTGTAGCTGATGATATTGTGGTCGTTGGTTTTGGAAATGAGGAACACGACGCAATGCGTGATCACGAACAAAATCTTCAGTCACTACAGAAGCGTTGTCAAGAAAAAAAGATCAAACTAAATGAAGAGAAATCGGTTTATAGAAAAAAGGAAATCGCATTCATGGGACATCGTTTAACATCAGCTGGTGTGACGGTTGATGAAAATAAGGTAAAGGCCATTAAAGAAATGCCTGCCCCTACCGATATTTCAGGAATTCGGAGGTTTTGTGGAATGGTACAATATCTATCAAGGTTTTTACCCAATCTGGCTGATGATTTAGAACCTATCCGAGAGCTGACAAGAAAGAACTCAAAGTTTGAATGGAATGATGAGTGCACTCGCGCTTTCTCAGTGATCAAAGAAAAGGTCACCTGTACACCAGTTCTAGCTTATTTTGATCAAAGTAAGGAGCTTGTATTACAGGTTGACAGCAGCAAGGATGGTATTGGTGCAGTCATTATGCAGGAAGGACGTCCGATAGAATACGCATCAAGGACCTTAGCTAGAAGCGAACGTAACTGGGCTCAGATTGAAAAGGAAGCTCTTGCTGTGGTTTTTGGTTTAGAGCGATTTGACCAATATACTTTTGGGCGACGTGTTATTGTTCATAATGACCATAAGCCTCTTTCTTGTATCCTCGAAAAGCCATTAAGTCAAGCTCCAATGCGTTTACAAGTTTTAATGATGAGATTGAACCGGTACGACGTCGAATATCAGTACAAAAGCGGAAAAAGCCTATTGTTAGCCGATACCCTTAGCAGGGCCTGCCCAAAAGAGGAAAATAGAGACACATTGGTAAGGATGATAGATTCACTGAAAAATTACCCCGATTCAATTTTAAAGGAAGTAAGAGACGCCACCACAAACGACGAAGAGCTGCAAGAATTATTGTCTGTAATCAAGGAAGGATGGCCTGATCGCAAAGACATAATTCCCGAAGTATTAAAACCTTACTTCGATTTTAGAGATTCCATGAGTTACCAAGACGGCATCATTCTAAAGGGAACTGTTATACTGATTCCTCGTAAACTACGAGATTCAATTAAAACGAAGCTTCATGTAGCTCATCTTGGTTACGATAGCATGATGCGACGAGCAAGAGATGCAATATTTTGGCCAGGGATGTCGAAAGAAATAAAGCAAATGGCCAATTCATGTGACATTTGCCAGCAGTATAAACCTCGAAACCAGAAGGAATCGTTGATGGATGTTAATGACGGAGGCAGACCCTGGAATAAAATCGGACTAGATTTGTTTGAGATTGTTGGAAGAAATTATTTAGTCATTGTTGATTATTATTCTTCATTCACTGAAGTAGAGTTTTTAACGTCAACAACTTCAAATCATGTTATAGCGATAATCAAGAAGATGTTTGCTAGATACGGTATTCCTACCCAATTAGTGTCCGATGGAGGACCACAATTCAGCTCGTTTCAGTTTAAGGTTTTTGTTAAAGAGTGGGGTGTAGAGCACCGGATGTCATCTCCTGGACACCCTCAAGGAAATGGGAAGGCTGAAGCGGCAGTTAAAATTGTAAAAAATATGATGAAGAAGACGCATGCAGATGGAAAAGATCAATATTTGGCGTTACTAGAGCTGAGAAATACACCACGTCAAGACTCTAACTTAAGTCCAGCTCAGATGATGTTTGGACGCAAATTACGGTCGATAATTCCTGAAATTATGAACAATGACAATCCAGTTTCTCAAAAAAGGGAAACACGGAGAGAATCCATAAAGAAATATTATGATAAAACTGCAAGAGATATGACACCATTAAACGAGGGGCAACCTGTATATTATCAAAATCCAGACAAGAAAGGTTGGGAAAAGGGGCTCATTAGCCATGCACAAGGAAACCGATCCTATGTAATTGAGGGAAAGGAAGGAGGAATTTATAGAAGAAATAGAATTCATATCCGTCCAACTACACAGGATTCATCGGCAATAGCAGAAATGGAAGAAACTAGTAAATTGAGGGAAACCAACGTTAATGATGAACAAACAAGCTATCATCCTGTTTGCGACATGCCTAAATTGCCAAGAAGATCAGCTCGTCTACAGGAAAAGATGAAGGGAGAATGATTTATTGTATTATATTTGATTGTTTACAATGTATCCTACTTGTTCCTTATTTTATGTTATATCAATTTGTTTACTTTCTTATTTTAGTCAAAACCCAAAGAAAGGGGGATGTTTATGTTAACTACTTGTTTAGTTGTCTGTGTACATACTGTTATCTGAATGTTTATGATAACTACTTGTTTAGTTGTTTGTGTACATACTGTTACCTGAAAACAACTTAACTACTTTACTGTAAATATCCAATCCATTGTAACATTACTCATATGATATTTATCTGTTGTTTACTATAACTATAAAACTGTAAATAAGTTGGTCAGTGTATATAAAGATTCTGAAGGAATAGGAATAAAGCACAGCACGCAGTTTTGGAGTTTTATATTTCTACCAAAGAAAATCAAATATTCTATGTTCTTAATTGATTACTTCTCATATATGGTTTACTTATTTTCTCTCCTCACTGGGCTATTTTTCAAGTTAAAGCCTTGGGCCTTGTAGCATTCTGCTTTTATATCTAGGGTTGTATTTTTAATGAATAATAATAATCATAATAATAATAACAGTAACAACAACAACAACAACAACAATAACAATAATAATAATAACAACAACAACAATAATAATAATAATAATAATAATAATAATAATAATAATAATAATAATAATAATAATGTATCTCTATCTACACAAATTTGAATTTATGAGTTTTAACCAAAACATGATAGTAATACGTCATCATGCCAAGGTCATACATTTTCTCATCTTCCGGGCTAAAGCACAAGCAATTAAAGAAAGACACAAATCCTCAAACAGAATACAAATGACAATTACTCTGAATGTGTAGAATACACAAAAATGAGAGTAACATGACACAGAAGCCAACATCGTAAGTATCAAAACACTAATTGAAGATAAATAAGAATAAATGAAGACAGCAAACAGAAATAATGTATAAAAAACTACAAATTAATTATAATAAAGAATCAAATGCAAACACAAGGAAGAGAAGAGTGACTGACTGGTATGTAATATACTGTGAGAGAAGATAAAAGTAATCCAAAGAGAAGTATATAGTTATAGTTATTAAGTAACGCATAATTGTACTGTACTTGAACTGTGACTAAGGTTCAATATTGACTATTCAATGAAATTAGGCTCGAAAATGGGCAATGAATAGCTGCCCAATGACTAATAAAATTTAAAAATCATTATATTTCCCACATGGCTAAGCAATTGCGGACTAGGTAGGTAGGTAGTAGGTTGGCCTGGGCACCAGCCGCCCGTTGAGATACTACCGCTAGAGAGTTGTGGGGCCCTTTGACTGGCCAGACAGTACTACATAGGACCTTTCTCTCTGGTTACGGTTCTTTCCCTTTGCCTACACAGACACCGAATAGTCTGGCCTATCCTTTACAAATTCTACTTTGTCCTCATACACCTGACAACACTGTGATTACTGTACAATTCTTCTTCACCCAAGGGGTTAACTACTGCACTGTAATTATTCAGTGGCTACTTTCCTCTTGGTAAGGGTAGAAGAGACTCTATAGCTATGGTAAACAGCTCTTCTAGGAGAAGGACACTCCAAAATCAAACCATTGTTCTCTATTCTTGGGTAGTGCCATAGCCTCTGTACCATGGTCTTACATTGCCTTGGGTTAGAGTTCTCTTGCTTGAGGGTACACTCGGGCACACTTTTCTATCTGGTTCCTCTTCCTCTTGTTCTGTTTAAGTTTTTATAGTTTAAATAGGAAATAATTATTTTAATATTGTTACTGTTCCTAAAATATTTCATTTTTCCTTATTTCCTTATTCGTTTCCTCACTGGGCTATTTTCCCTGTTGGGGCCCCTGGGCTTATAGCATCCTGCTTTTTCAGCTAGGGTTGTAGCTTAGCATGTAATAATAATAATAATAATCTTTATTAGTGATGTCATTCAGTGATCTGAATCACTGAATGACATCACGATGACAATCAATGCAAAACTTTCAACAAGCGATAAGGAATACCCACAAACTTTCCATATACCTTTCTGTGACCAAAGAGATACACATGTTGAAATTTTCATCAATTCTGCCCATTGCGCCCTTGAAAATGAAGACTTCCAATTACACACACATATATATATACATGTAAATATCAACCACAATGTCATTTAAAACCGAATCCTATCTTATGAATATATATCCACTGGAATTCATTTATGGTAATAGCTTCTGGGTGGGCAGAGATTCGAACACGTGCCTATTCAGCCAAAACGATGCCTGTGAGGACTCTACTAACTGAGCTGTCTGAGAGACAGCTCAGTTGGTAGAGTCCTCATATGCATGGTTTCGGCTGAATAGGCACGGGTTCGAATCTTTGCGCAGCCAGTGGTTATTACCATACATGAATTCTAGTGGATATAAATTCCCAAGATAGAATTCGGTTTTAAATGCCATTGTGGTTGATATTTACATTAATTGAAATCACGTGTGTTAGTGATATCTCTTCACACATGTAAATATATATATATATATATATATATATATATATATATATATATATATATATATATATATATATATATATATATATATGTGTGTGTGTGTGTGTGTGTGTGTGTGTGTGTGTGTGTGTGTATGCGCGCGCGTCTTTTAGAGGTTTAAAGTCTGCTCAAGATTGGCAGGGGCAAGGGACAGTGACATTGCCTTAGAGACTGATCGTTTATCTATATGATCAACTCCCAAGGCCCCTCTCCACCCAAGCTATGACCAGGAAGGGCCAGGCAATAACTGTTGATGACTCAGTAGGTAGACCTATAGGCTCTTTAGCTCAGAAGATGGTGAGGTTGCAGCCACTAAAGGAACTAACGAGTTTGAGCGGGACACCAACAGGCAGGAACGTTACCAATAGGCCATCAATTCCTGATACTGAATGAATAGTCCAGTCATAAACCAGTTTAAACAATTATTGTGTTTCAAATATATAAAACGATAAAGTTGCAAAAAAATTTAACATTAAAAAAAGCATAGCATTTTTTATTCACCATAACAATTTAATCTAAAGAGCGTAAAAGTGAAGAACAACATAAAAGAAATGTTTACATAAAAAAAAGAAAAAAACATTTAGTCTAGAGATCTAATTCAATTCGTATATTGATTAAAATAATCCTCACATATTAGCTCCACTCATGTAATATTCATAGGAAGACGGTAAGGAAACCGGATTTCTCAATATGCTTACCAGCATCCACAATTAATAAACAAAATAAATACAAACTTTATACTGTTGGTTCTTAAGCATACATTTTCGTCGGCAATTCTTCAGAGTTTAAGCGTCCTTCATTCTTCTACGTAACAAATACTTAAAATATATAGTCAACTTTTATCTTCGCTTCAATCAATCTTGCATTTATCAGAAGGTGGATCTAATATTAACTTAAGAGCTGAATCTTATCTTTCTTTCATATCTCTTCTAATACTAGTTTCTATCTGGCGTGGGTTTAATAAGGTAATGGTGGAGCCGTTTCATCAGCCTTGATTAAATTTTAGTAAATCGATTGGTATTGATTAACCAATCGATTTACTAAAATCTAATCAACTGTCGTTGCACCGAACTTTATAAGGGATTAACTTCTTGACAATTGTCACTTAAAGGAAAAGTCTCCTTCCTATTTACAGTACCTCGATTAAGCATAAAAAATACCTTGATTCTAAAAAATGAGAGATGCATTCAAGGAGACTGTAGGGATCCTCCAAAATTGGGATATATTACACTATTAAAAACTCACTTTGATTACCAAAAGCTACGAAATTATTATTATTATTATTATTATTATTATTATTATTATTATTATTATTATTATTACTTGCTAAGCTACAACCCTATTTGGAAAAGCAGGATGCTATAAGCCCAGGGGCTCCAACAGGGAAAATAGTCTAATGAGGAAAGGAAACAAGGAAAAATAAAAATATTTGAAGAAGAGCATTAAAATAAATATCTCATATATAAACTATACAAATTAAAAGAAAAAAAAAAGAGGAAGAGAAATAAGATAGAATAGTGTGCCCGAGTGTACCCTCAAGCTAATATTTTAGCCAATTAAGAACAATCGGTATTCTAGAATGTGTCGTTGACAAACACGTATCCTTATAAAGGGGTTAAAGAAATTAATATGAAGTACACACAAACGTCGAACTATCATACATCCGCAAATGAAAATCGTGATAGTTCCTATAAGATATGATGATTACACATCTTTAATTGAATTGAATCGAATAGGCCTTAAGCCAAGTACTGGGGCATCAAAGGCTGAGCAAGTAATAATAATAATAGTAATACTAATAATAATAATAATAATCATAATAATAATAATAGTAGTAGTACTAGTAGTAGTAATAATAACAATAATAATAATAACAACAACAACAATAATAATAATAATAATAATAATAATAATAATAATAATAATAATAGTAGTAGTAGTAGTAGTAGTAGTAGTAGTAATAATAATAATAATAATAATAATAATAATAATATACACATCTTTAATGATTTCCTTGCTGTACTGGCACTTAAATATCTATCTTACCTTCAAAATTAATTCCCTTGACACTATAGGTCACAATACAAAAATAGAATCATGAGATCATCCATCAAGCATATTACATATGAAGTAAACAGCGCCCTCCCCCCACCCCACCCCCAATAGAATCATGAGAGCAACCAATAAGCATATTGCATATAAAGTAACCCACCCACTCTCCTCCCCACCCCAAAAAATAGGAGAATATTTCAATTCAACAAAGACAAAGTAATAACTAGTCCCTTCCAGTACCGAGGCCAGACGCAATCACATGCAATTAGTGATTTAAAAAGCTTCCAGATAAAGAAAGGGTGATTACATGCAAGACATTAATTGCAAGAATCACTGGGAACATTGATTCAATTATCGATAAAAATGATGAAAAAAGATTTCCTAAAAGACTTAAAGTATAAATCAAAAGGGATGTTACTGATAAAAGATCACTCCGAGAAACAATTAGTGCTAACGGTATGTAATTATCATTATATATTAAGAGAAAAAAAAAATGGGAATATTCATTCATTATTTATATCTTATACAGTAAGGAGTAACAACCAGGATGCAGATGAAAAATGCATGTAGAGACAAATGAACACGCACACATTTGTGTACGTTTGTATATTTGGTAGTGAATTAAGGACGTCGAAATAAATAAAAGGTTGGAGCCGTTTATGTAAACTGTTTGTGAAGTAGATGCGGCATAACATAGGTAAGTGAAAGGGTGGATATGAGCATTTTGCTGCGGTTCGGTATGGGGAAAAGAACAAATTAGTGACAGAAGTGTATGCTGTAATTTATAAGCTGTGTAAATTAGCAGGAGAGGTTGGCCTGAAAAAAGTGTTTGATGTGTAAACTGTTTGTGAAGTAGATGCGGCATAACATAGGTAAGTGAAAAGTAGATATGAGCATTTTGCTGCGGTTCGGTATAGGGAAAAGAACAAATTAGTGACAGAGGTGTATGCTGTAATTTATAAGCGGTATAAATTAGCAGGATAGGTTGGCCTAAAAAAGTGTTTGATGTGTATATTGGCCTAAAAAAGGGTTTGATGTGTATATTGGCCTAAAAAAGGGTTTGATGAGTATATTGGCCTAAAAAAATGTTTGATGTGTAGACTGTTTGTGAAATAGATGCAGCGTAACATAAGTGACAGGGTGGATCTGAGCATTTTGGGATGGAGAAAAGAACAAATTAGTGAAAAGATTGCACACTGTAATTCTTATGTTGTAGAAAGTAGCAGGAGAAGATGAACTAAAAAGTATTTGATGTGTCATGAGAGATTTACTCGAAAGGAAGATAGAGGCAAATGGCAGTGTTTTGTATAAACGGAGTTTGATGTGCTGCTGATGGGCATTTTGCATTGGAGTACGTTGTGATTGATGTTATTGAATCTTTACTGTACTTTGACCATTGTACTGATTTGGATACACTTAAAAATTTGTATAAAAA
>NC_090725.1:296285674-296343174 GCF_036898095.1 Palaemon carinicauda | reverse complement strand
CGTCCCTTCTTTGTCTCCCAACCTTCCGTCAGAGACTAATAAGTCTGAAGGAACACCTCTTGAAAGCCTTGGCTTAAGTCTCGTCCGATAACATCGCAAGACTACCAATCACTTCGAGGTGATATTATCACAAGGGCCTCTTGGGGCCACTCCACTCGCACACACATACGCACACACACACACACATATATCCCGCAAGCACTGACAGACGATCTCTAAAATAAATTGTGTGGAACGGGATCCCGAGTTAAGCAAGCAAGTTGGCAAACTGTACAACCCCCTTTTCCCAGTCTCTCTCTCTCTCTCTCTCTCTCTCTCTCTCTCTCTCTCTCTCTCTCTCTCTCTCTCTCTCTCTCTCTCTCTCTCTCTCTCAACTGTAATTCCTGCTAACTGAAGATTCAAGATTAATTTCAGATTAAATCTAATATTCATAAACGAAAAGTAACTAAAATTAAAACAATCACTACGAGAGATCCTGTATCCAAAACATTACGTTCAAGATAAATGTAAAAACTTAAAATTGAAAAAAAAAAAAAAATATTGCAACCAATTTAAAAATCATCTCAGGATTTTTCTTTTCGATATCACCATGAAATTTACCTCTTCCAAGGGAATCAACATCTTGAAACAGTCTCCTCTTCAAAAACAGAATTATTCATCGGTAATTTCAACACAGAAATACCTTGAACTGTTGCATCACCAGAAAATATATGCTGCAAAAATAAAAACTTTGGTAAACCCCTTGAAATATGCAAATCAGCTTCTGTACCAAGTGAAAGTGAAAGCATCTTGTTTTCCAACTAGGGTTGGCTAATAATAATAATAATAATAATGATAATAATAATAATAATAATAATAATAATAATAATAATAATAATAATAATAATAATAAATAATAAATAATAAAAAAAAATAATAATAATAAATAATAAAGTTGTTTTGGTAATACTGCAAGAATGAGGGTTTTGCTAATAATTTTGGGGATTTTTATACAATTCATAAGTAAATTTAAGTGTGGTTTTCTATCCATATCACAAAAATCCCTGACAATCATTTATTAAAAACACACGGGTTTTGCAAATCAGCAAGAATAAGTGCTCGGTAAATATATTTGCATTTTTTACACAATCATTCATTGAAAAGAACACTAAAGTTGGTTTTGCAGTACAACAAGAATGAGGGCTTGGTAATTATATTTGATTTTTTTATAATTCATAAGTAAATGCAAGTTTTGTTTTCCCTTAATACCATAGATATTCCTGACAGTCATTCATTGAAAAAAAAAGACTAAATCCTTGCAATTATTTGACATTTTTTGCTTATAGATGTTAAAAAAAATTTACCGAATGTTAAAGAAAATTTACCAAATATTAAAGAAAATTTACCAAATATTAAAGAAAATTTATCAATGGTTAAAGAAAATTTTCCCATTGGTAAAAGAAATTTACCGTATTAAAAGAAATTTACCAAATGTTAACGAAATTTTACCGAATGTTAAAGAAAATTTACCAAATGTTAAAATAAATTTACCAAATGTTAAAATAAATTTACCAAATGTTAAAGAACATTTACCGAATGTTAAAGAAAATGACTAAATGTAGAAGAAAATTTACCAAATGTTAGAAGAAAAGGAAATTTACCAAATGTTAATAGAAAATTGATAAAACTTTAAAGAATGTACTAAATGTAAAAAAAAAATTTCCAAATGTTAAAGAAAATTTTCAAAATGTTAAAGAAAATTTACCAAATGTTAAAGAAAACTTACCGAGCGTTAAAAGAAATTTACCGTGTTAAAAGAAATTTACCAAATGTTAAAGAAAATTTACCAAATGTTGAATACAACTTACTAATGTTAAAGAAAATTTACCAAATGTTGAATACAACTTACTAATGTTAGAGAAAATTTTCCAAATGTTAAAAGAAAATTTACCAAATGCTAAAGAAATTTTATCAAATGTTAAAAGAAAATTTACCAAATATTAAAGAAAATTGATCAAGTGTAAAAAGAAAATTTACGAAATGTTAAAGAAAATATAGTAAAGGACAAAAAAATATACCAAATGTTAAAGAAAATTTACCAAATATTAAAAAAAAAAAAAAAAAAAAAAAAAAAAAAAAAAAAAAAAAAAAAAAAAAAAAAACAGTAATCTGGATGCATCACTTAATAAGATCCCGAGTTCCTTCACAAAGGATTAAGCAACAAACACTGTCAGGATTGATATGCAGGCGTCGTCTCCTTCGCAACATATTACGACCTGTCCGACTGCTGAGAATCCCTTGCAGCTGCAAGAAGAGATGCAACGCAAGATGCAAGACGTTGCAATAATACAAGATTAAGGTCGGGTCACCCTCGCATTCCAGAATCCATAACCTACATCCATGGAAATAATTGAATTGTAAAATTCACGGTTTTGGAAATCTTCTGGAAATTTCATAATTCGTACATTGTTGCGTTTCTTTGTAGTGATATACGATTGGTATATCTTTTACATTTTTTTTTTAATGTGAATTTCGTTGTCAATCAATTTTTGTCATATATTGATATATTGTCTAACTGTCTACGGTTTCGGAAAGCTTCCGGAAAATTCATAATTGGTTTTTTTTTTCCAGTGATGTTATACAATTGGTACATCTTTCATTTTTTTTTTTTTTTTTTTTTTTTTTTACTGACTCATTTATTGTCAATAATTGATAAATTGTCTTGCGGTGTTTAAGTGAACATCCACAATAATTACATTTTTGTGAAAAGCTGTCTCAAATAGAAAAAAAAATTCACCGAAGCAAAATTGCAATAAGATCTTTTGAGTTTCATTGGTAATCCATTTTTGTCAATTATTATCATATTGACTTGCAGAGTTTTTATGAAATTCCACAATGATTACATTTCCTGAAAAGCTGTTGCGAATTAAAAGAATGTTCATCAAAGCAAATTCGTAAAAAGTTCCTGTATAATTTTACATTTTCTCATTCAAGATCTGGAATCATTTCTCTAAGGCAGTCTCAGCCTTATACTTCATCTATCAACGTTTTTTTTTTTTTTTTTTCCATTTGGCTTTGGGGTAGACCGTAGTACCGATCGGCTGCCCTGCCTGACTTCCCTTAAACCCCGGTAGAGTATGTTCCTGCGTCGTACCATTCACCAGCGTCCTTCCTCCCAGCAGCAAGGAGTCCTAGCGCGGTTAAGTCAACAGTTCGAGATGTGCGAGGTGTCTGTTATGTTTTTAGGTGTTGGAGTAGCTTTGTTTGTGTGCGTATTAGTCTGTCCTCACAAAAACATATGAAAACAAGTGCTGAGCATAAGTATGAAACTAATGCATATTTGACCTACTTCTTTGGAGCGATTTCATGAAAGTTATTAACAACGAAAGCTCCGTGGCAAAAGTAATGCGACAGAAATCAATGTCATTATTTTATCAAATTTATAAACATATAGAAATAGTAAGATTGATCACTTTAAATTAGATAACTACAACTGTTAAAGGAGTTTCAAAGCCTTTCCTATTCCACTGCAGGACAAAGTCCTCAGACATATCCTTATTCATGCCTGGGGTGTGGCTAGTTTTCATC
This sequence comes from Palaemon carinicauda, assembly GCF_036898095.1. Classification (NCBI taxonomy): domain Eukaryota; kingdom Metazoa; phylum Arthropoda; class Malacostraca; order Decapoda; family Palaemonidae; genus Palaemon; species Palaemon carinicauda. The sequence goes on along the minus strand of NC_090725.1, from coordinate 296,339,607 downwards.
ACCACATTAGCCAAGTGCGGACAGATGACGGAAGGAGACTTTTGAGTGATCATTCGCAGAAAACCAACCTAGTATGGGTGGCCCCAACTAGTACAGCTTTGCTGATCATGGCGATACAAAAACCCTTTCACCACGTTAAGGTATCAACACTGATACACACACACACACACACACACACACACACACATATATATATATATATATATATATATATATATATATAAATATATATATATATATATATATATATATATATATATATATATATATATATATATATATATATATATATATATATGCGTAAAAATCACAGAAAAACGTGATGCTCAGATGCAGAAGAACCACAGGGAAAATGAAAATCCGAAATATACAATTAATCGTATATTTCGTATTTTCATTTTCCCTGTGGTTCTTCTGCACACACACACACACACACACACACACACACATATATATATATATATATATATATATATATATATATATATATACACACACATATATATATACATATATATACATATATATATATATTATATATATATATATATATATATATATATATATATATATATATATATATATATTACCTTCAGCACAACACCAACTAACAAAAAATGAGTAAACTAAAGTCTTATCATAAGCACAGCCATCAGTAACATAATTACGACAGAGATAAAATTTGCCATAACCAGGTGTCAAAACATCAGCTGAAATCAAATAACTATCGTAAATAAAATAAAAATCCCAACCAAGTAATCTTAGACATTTGATTAAATAACACATTCAAATCCCAATTTTAATACCGTTAAATGTAACGGGTGTTACCGAAAGAACTGTCAATCAATACTTGAATCTTGGGACCCTTCACCTGTAGAGATTAATTAGCAAAATAACTACAGGTACATATTGGATTAAAACATTACTATATGGAACTTTCTTCAGTGGCTACTTTCCTCTTGGTAAGGATAAAAGAGGCTCTTTAGCTATGGTAAGCAGCTCTTCTAGGAGAAGGACACCCCAAAATCAAACCATTGTTCTCTAGTCTTGGGTAGTGCCATAGCCTCTGTACCATGGTCTTCCGCTGTCTTAAGTTACAGTTCTCTTGCTTGAGGATGCAATCAAGAACACTATTCTATCTTCTTTCTTTTCCTTTTTTTTAAGTTTTTACAGTTTATACATGAAATATTTATTTTAATGTTGTTACTATTCTCAAAATACTTTATTTTTTCTTGTTTCCTTTACTCACTGGGCTATTTTCCCTGTTGGGGCCCATGGGCTTATAGCATCATGCTTTTCCAACTAGGGTTGTAGCTTAGAAAGTAATAATAATAATAATAATAATAATAATAGTAATAACAACAACAACAACAACAATAATAATAATAATAATAATAATAATAATAATAATAATAATAATGCCTCTTCAACGTTTAAAACGCTTCCAGAAGGCTAAAATCACTGGCTACAACACCACTGCACTCACCCAAGAGAAGCAATTTAGCACCCAATCCCGGGAAGTTTAAAGATGGTCATATATGATTTCACAGACAACTGAAGCAGAAACAGCAGCAGTAGTAGTACCAGAGGTATAAGTGGCCTGTAGCATAGAAGCAAAACTAGTCTGTAACCCGATTGAAGAACTGGTTACAGTTCTTCAATCATATCGATTGTGGTCATAAGATATGAGTAAAAAAAATTCTCAGTAAATTTTTTGCTAGTTTTTTTTTTTTGTTTTTTTTTTTTTTTTTTTTTTTTTTTGCTTCATTATCGGGGAGATCATCTCCACCTACAAATACCATCACAGGGAACCCAGTAATCATATCCAAATTATCAGAAACTCATCACCACACTTATCGTCGTCATCGCAATCGACTGGAGTTTTTTTTTTTTTTTTTTTAAACTCACTTTGCACTCCGTCATTACCATTCAACGACGCTTTGTACAAGTCTTTAATGGTAATAATAGCGAACACCGAAGGTGCAAGAATTGCTCAATTCCATCTTTTAAATGGGTTTAATCTCTAATTGATATCACATGCCACCATTTTTCTAGTTCGTTATTTTCTAAATCTCCAATAAGCGAAAGGGGTTAGGCGAAACCTCTCTTCGCAGCTACAAACATTAGTAATTATAGCTATCGCTTCCATCTAGGGCACATTATCTTCACAGGTTACACCACCATGGTACAGGTCGTTAATTCAAACCTATCATTTTTACAAATCGGGAAATCTCACACCTACCTTCGACGTTCCTCGTTACTTTCAAACACTAAAAAGGCGTTTTTCAATAAAATTGCAAAACACGACACTTTACTTCCGTCAAACAGATATTTTTTGGGGAGGTGTGTGGTTAATCATAACTATGATATCAACCTTCATTTTACTTCGATCATTGCCTACGAGACACATCTCTCTCTCTCTCTCTCTCTCTCTCTCTCTCTCTCTCACATATATATAATCTTAACAATTCTTCCTAAGGCACGTAATCTTTTTTTTCTTCCAGATCCTCCCCGTTCACAAAAATAGTAAGACTGCATCACCTATCTCATAATACAGAAACACGTATAAAGGGGGGGGGGGGGTAGATGGGTGATGAGACAGGGAGTCAGGGTCTACAAACACTTTTGTCCCTGTATCCATTAAGAGTGACCCTTAAATGAAGGTCACGCCATAAACGAGCGACATTTGCACCAGATTAGTTCAGCAATCGTGAATAGAGAAGGCCTATAGTCTATATTATTATTATTATTATTAAATGCTAAGCTACGACCCTAGTTGGAAAAGCATGATGGTATAAGCCCAGGGGCCCCAACAGGGAAAATGGGCCAGTAAGGAAAGGAAATAAGGAAAAATTAAATATTTTAGGAATAGTAACAATATTAAAATAAATATTTCATATTTAACCTATAAAAACTTTAACAGAACAAGAGGAAGAGAAACTAGATAGAAAAGTGTGCCCGAGTGTACCCTCTAGCAAGAGAACTCCAACCCAGAGGCTATGGTACTACCCAAGAATAGAGAACAACTGTTTGATTTTGGAGGGTCCTTCTCCTAGAAGAGCTGCTTACCATAGCTATAGAGTCTCTTCTACCCTTACCAAGAGGAAAGTAGCCACTGACAATTACAGTGCAGTAGTTAACCCCTTGGGTAAAGAGGAATTGTCTAATAATCACAGTGTTGTCAGGTGTATGAGGACAGGAGAATCTGTAAAGGATAGGCCAGACTATTCGGTGTCTGTGCAGGCAAAGGGAAGGAACCGTAACCAGAGAGAAGGGTCCTATGTAGTACTGTCTGCCCAGTCAAAGGACCCCATAACTCTCTAGCGGTAGTATCTCAACGGGCGGCTGGTGCCCAGGCCAACCTACTACATACATATTGACAAAGTTTTCATTAGGCGGCGAAGAACCTTAGTGAATTTTCTATATTGTATTGCATGAAATTCAATGATACTGAAGAATTATTTCTAACCATTTTATAGTATACTAGTGTACGTAATCCGTCAAAAATGAAAGCTAAATATTTAGATAGATATGCACACAAACATTCACCCCTTCCCACCAACTCTCGCTTTTCCTAACTACAACCCCTCTCACCAGGGTATGACTACTCTTCTACCCTTACCCAAGGGTCGACAATGGGAGACAGAGTACAGTAGTTTATAAGTCTTGCCACTGTGTGTAACCGGGAATATATACACACACCACACACACACACACACACATATATATATATATATATGTATATATATATACATTTATATATACATATATGTGTATATATATATATATATATATATAGGCAAACACTTGCTCCTCATTATGTAAAGCAGATAACAAACAGATAAAATAACAATTTTGGGTGCACTTCTAGAGTAACACTCGTCTACTACCAACGAACTCTTTTCTAAGGCTATTACTATTAAGGACAGCAGACAGATGTAAAAACCATCTTCGTGTACATATATCCTTCATAGTAATTGGAATACATTACGACGAATATTCTCCTTTCATACTCAAGTTCTACTGTAACGCCTTCAACAGTGTTTAAAAATAAAACGTAATCTGAATCAGAAATTCTCCTTAAAAAATATTCTGTTCTAAGCCGCATTTCAGTAAAATACAGGCGACCGTAATTTTTACCTTATTTAGTTATTATCTTTTACGGGATGGTGACCGTAATATCAGTCCTTTACGTCAATATATCCGTTTCTAAAACGGTAAAAATTCTGGAATAGATGTTGCCAAACATTTTCCGATCTTTTCATGCAAATTCTTTACAGTGAACCATAGAGGACGAGTTGCATTGACAGTCACCTTGGCTGGCAAAGAAGGAAGTGGAAATCCATATTGTCCAGGATTTTTCGATATAATACCACTTGAAACTTGCTTTCTATACCTACAATGTCAATCGCAACTTTAGTTCCTTTTTCAGAGTGACATGCAACTTCGTTATAGAAGTTTTAAAACTCTCTTTGGGAGAAAAAAAGTTTGTTGTCACGACCTGATGGAGAATCACGCACTGCATATGAGAGTTGATATTCTATATGATAGAAAAAAAAAAATACATTTGAGTAAATAATTTCAAGAAAATATATATTCCATGGTGCCGGTTTTAGTATGTGGCCTACCTTTTTTATTCTGGTTTTGTATGTGGCCTACCTTTTTTAATCTAGTTTAGTATGTGGCCTACCTTTTTCATTCTGGTTTAGTATGTGGCCTATCTTTTTTATTCTGGTTTAGCATGTGGCCTATCTTTTTTATTCTGGTTTAGCATGTGGCCTACCTGGCATGTTAGGTAAGGTAAGGTAAGGTAAGGTTAGGTTACGCCACATATTAAAACAGAGAGAATTTCGTAGACTATATTCGAAACGTAGGTCACATACTACACCCGCACCTATTCCATGCTAAAAAAAAATCTTTGTATTTAAACATTAAAGCATAAATTAACGAGAAAGATTTAATAGAAAAAATTAAATTTCTGTCTGAGACACTGAGAATTGTGTCCGCAACTGGAAAGAAAGTCCTGATGAAAATACTAAACGGATGAATAAATGTCAGCAAGAAAAAAATCGATATGTCTTAATTTCGTCGCTGTCCACGCACGACTGGACACTACATGCATTGGGTGCTTAAAGGCTCTGCGTAGAATGTGAGATTAATCGAAAATGTAATATATATATATATACACATAAATAAACACACACACACACACACACACACACATATATATATATATATATATATATTTATATATATGTGTGTGTATGTGTGTGTGTGTGTACACATATGTCAATATATCAAAATACAAAAACTAATACACACATACATACACACACACACCTATATATATATATATATATATAATATAATACACACACACGTGTATTTATGTACGTACACAAACCTCAGTTTCTATAATTAATCACCTGTCGCCTTGCGAATCATTTAATACCCGGACAATCATCCCCGTGCGAAAGTGGGCAAGAAATAATAAAACCAATCAATTGTTAATGCACATTCAACACCCAAATGCCCCTCCCAATCGACACGCCATTACCACATATCCCGTCAGATTTACGCTGGGTGGATCAGTTCAGATGCGCTTGGGTTGGGGCGAGCTTAATAAGGATGGCTACTGATTGTCTAATGTTGTGATATCTGGAGAGAGAGAGAGAGAGAGAGAGAGAGAGAGAGAGTTATTATTACTATTATCATTGAGAGAGAGAGAGAGAGAGAGAGAGAGAGAGAGTTATTACTATTATCATTGAGAGAGAGAGAGAGAGAGAGAGAGAGTAAATAATTATTATTATTATCATCATAAAGAGAGAGAGAGAGAGAGAGAGAGAGAGAGAGAGAGAGTTATTATTACTATTATCATTGAGAGAGAGAGAGTAAATATCATTATCATCATCATAAAGAGAGAGAGAGAGAGAGAGAGAGAGAGAGAGAGAGAGCGCGCAAATTATTATTATTATTATCATTATTATTATTATTATTACTTGTCAGGCTATAACCTTAGGTGATAAAAGCAGGATGCTATAAGCCCAAGGGCTCCAACAAGGAAAATTATCCCAGTGAAGAAAGGAAATATATAAACTACAAGAGAAGTAATAAGCAATCAAAATAAAATATTTTAAGTGAAGTAACAACAAAATAAATCTTTTTTTATATAAACTGTAAAAACCTGAAAAAAAACAGGAATAAGAAAAATAAGATAGAATAGTGTGCCCGAGTGTACCCTCAAGCAAGAGAATTCTAATCCAAGAAAATGGAAGATGGCATAGCCTCTGTACGGTTATAGCACTACCCAAGACTAGAGAACAATGGGTTGATTTTGCCTTCCATAGTTATAAGAGTCTACCCTTACCAAGAGGAATTACTGAAAAAATTAAAGTGCAGCAGGTAACCACATGTAGAAGAAGAATTGTTGGGTAACCTCAATGTTGTCAGGCGTAGGAGGACAGAGGAGGATATGGAAAGAATAGACCAGACTATTCGGTGTAAGTGAAGGTAAAACGAGCCGTAACCAGATAGAGGGATCCAATGTAGTACTGTCTGGCAAGTTCAAGAACCCAATAACTCGCTAGCGGTAGTGTCTCAACTACCTATACAAATGAATAAATTCCTCCGGTATCGGTTATGGGAGCTTAACAAACAGACGGAAACCCAGGGGGACATTCCATGAAGGTTGAGAGATGGGGTTGGGGGGGGGGGGGGGATGTGGGGAGAGACAAAGCATTAAACAGATAACAAAATCAGAATATTGAAAACGGCTTTTCCCATCCTGGAAGGCTGTCAGATAACAAAAGAATATATTTGTATATAAATAACCCCAATAAGGAGCCACCCGCTTATCTTGTAAGTCACATCACATAATGTATTATCTCACGCTCTGATCTCGTGGAGTGATCATGCAAGTTTATCATGTAATAGGATCAAAGCAGACGTGTATCTCTCTCTCTCTCTCTCTCCTCTCTCTCTCTCTCTCTCCATAATATGGGTTTCTCTCTCAATGAATTGTTTAATGTTCTTTCTTAATCTGTTTTAGGATAATGTGCCCTCTCTCTCTCTCTCTCTCTCTCTCTCTCTCTCTCTCTCTCGTTTCTTTTCTTTACTGTCTTTTAAGATAATTTGCTCTCTCTCTCTCTCTCTCTCTCTCTCTCTCTCTCTCCACAGGAAGAGAGCAGGCATCGTTTTAGTGCCTCGTTCTAATGGATGGTCTTCACGTAATAATAATCTCGAGAGGAAGTAATTGTATGAATCCTACTGGCGATAGCGCAGCGCGATGTTGCAGATAACACTAGTCGATATTCATGCGAGATTGAAATCCTGCCGAACAATCAGCGGTTGTTATCTAAATTAGTTATCGTGTAAACTACCTCAAGTTGCAGTTGATAAACATCCCGTAATGTCAGGGCTGCGAAGCCACGGGCAATAGAATTGCTTTGATATTAAACAATTTGCTTCTGAGAAGTCTGACTTGGAAACCTCTCAAGCGAGATGGTCTTTTAAATATATTTAAGCTTTCATCACACGATAAACCTTTCGATGTATTTTTAATTTACGCTCAATATAACAGGAAAATAATTGGCAGTTCTCAAACTTCAAAGGTATGTTGACTTTTTTTTTTCTCTCTCCGTGGAGCAATCTCTTCCCCGTAAGTTGAACGACTCTAAAATTTTGCCAGAATATCATTCATATCATACAAGAAGTCTCCTGAACTACCAAATATCTTGTATTACAATCTTTACCTTAGGATACTTTATTTTCTGGTTGTAAAAATTAAATTATCTTGCAAGTTTGAGACCACCTAGTCCATGAAAATTTCATATAATTAGATAGCGTTTGTTTTACAATAAATTTCAGTTACTTTCCATTATCTACACTTGTTCACCTACCTCCATGTCTAACTAGTTACAGTCTTCATACCATCCTAAAAATCAAAGTAAAATGATAAGAAGCAATAGGAAGTCCGTCATTTCTCAAATTGACCTACACATATTTGATCTGTTCTGAATATTAACTTAATTTAGTTACTAGAATATGCACCTGATTAACCTTAGCCTCTTCTTCGTCTATAGCGTGTTTTTTTCCCCCATTGGTATGGGGGGTAACAAGGTTGCCTTCTTTTGAAGGACTCTGCTTTAGGTTTTGGGGTGAACCGGTAGCCCCAACAAAAGATAAAAATCGGGAATCAATACAACAGTTTCTTGAAAGAACATAGGTTACAGTGTTCAAGAAAACAGGGGGCATAGAAGCATTCCATAATGTAGTTTGGAGGTACAGAAAAAGAGAATTTTCCTGAATTTTTTCGTCTAGTTGAAGAGGTAAAGTAACTCTCTTCTCATTTAAACTTAAATTACCACAAAAATTATATCACTTCTCAATGCTGTACCATGGAGGTGATCAGGTTCTGGAACCAGTCGAATTAACATTTTCTTATATTAGGGAGTCTCCTAATTTCTGTTTGGTAATACATTCTCTCTCTCTCTCTCTCTCTCTCTCTCTCTCCTCTCTCTCACACCGGTCCGATTTTGGAATCATCCTCGGCTACGAGCCCATTTTAATGAAAAGAAAAACCTGTTAGTAATTTCTCCCAGAAGAACAGTTGCCTAATTTCTATATCTTTGGGGGTAATGCTTCAACTTTTCAAAGGCCAACATTAAGCACTTTAAAAAGAGGCTTATATATATATATATATATAATATATAATACGGAAATCCCCATGCATTCTCAATAGGGTAAGAGATCATAAGAAATCAGTTGCATCTATTTCAGGGGGGAAAATGAGGCAGTCACTTCCAAGAATTTTGTTACGAAAGCAAAGGTTCCGCTGTTCACCAGACTTCAGAACATGGAAGCAATGTCAAAATAATACATCTAAAGCAAGCAAAACTGGAAAAGCAATTCATGCGAAAAATCCAGTGAAATTTAAAGAAGCAGGACTACGGTACAAAAGTTATGTATTTTCTAAATAAAAAATATCAAGTATCATTCTTTGACGTGTTACTGGTTATCATTCATTTGAAAGCAGCAGTTAAGGAACCCACGTAAATATAAAGAGGAAGGATCTCGCCTTTTCTCCTACGCGGAGCGCATCGTAACCGCCATCGGACGCCAATTAACTTAAACGATAAAAGTTATTAATTGTAACACAGTTAATTTCAACTCTATTTTTATTACTATTTTGCATCATCAATTTTTATGCCAATATCAACCTTATTGACAAAAAGCCGTTGAATATACACATGCTAATGTCACCTTTATGTGACCCTATGGGGGAAATATAAATACCTGTTTTTATTCTATATAAAGTTAGTTATTCGGAGGCTCATCATTTATTTCACCGAATATTATGACAAGAAGTATGAATATTGCATGCGAATAAAGATAAAAAAAATCGTATAATTATGTTAGGAGATACACTTAAGCAATGTGCACAATTCTTATGGAAACAAAGACGATGAAATAGTGTATGATTCTACAGAATATGATACACTTATCTATAAACACAAATGGAAAACTGCGAACAAAAAGAGTTAAATTCTATTCGTATCAAAACAATTAAAATTAATATTGTATATGTATATATAATACGTATATATATACATACTTTATATATATATATATACTTTATATATATATATATATATATATAATATATATATGTATATATATATATATATATATATTTATTTTTATATATATATATATATATATAACACGAACAGAAAATTTTTAAATTGAAAATAATAACTATCACGATTTATACATAAAACACGAATGAATGGAAATATGGGAGGTTGAATGATATATACGTATATATATATATATATATATAAATATATATATATATATATATATACACACACACACACACACATATATATATATATATATATATGGAGACACTAAAAAGTCACAAATACTCAAATATATTGCGGTGGCATAAGAGAAACACTAAAGGTTAAATTGGTAATTCCTTATAAATATTTAAAAGCAATAATTCTAAAAAAAGGTTGAAGAAAATTCTGAAGCATGTGATTCAAATGCTATAATCTTAGCAGATCAGGAAAACCTTTCGAGCTTATCCAAGCTTGCATTTTTTTTTTTAAAGGTTGCGGAAGAGAAAGCATGAAATTATAAGTGACACAAAGACAGTCAAATATTTATAATTACAAATAGTATAAAAATGCCTATGCATTGAAAATTATAGTAAGGGAGCAGGACATAAGGTCAGTTAACATGTTTTGGTTTTACTTGAGAATATCTGGAAATTAAGAAACAAATGAACTGTTGGATGATAAGAAAACAGTTGAAATAGTATGGCATCGTAACTGACATTTAAACTATTTGAAATTCCAAACGATAAATCTATATGAAATTCCTCTAAAATCAGAAAACAAAACTCAAAAACATTCAGAAGAAATATATAGAAAAACTTCCATCATCCCTTTACGGCCTGATGGGTATCAATCAAGGGTCAGCTACCACAGACAAGGACTCCCCTCCTCCCCCTCTGAAACGGGACCCCTACTCCCCCTCTTGCAAGAGGATCTACACCATCCCCTCCCCCTTCTAGCGTAAAGCCTTATTAAGCAGGCCGGCCTCCAGAGGCGCCCATAAAAATCTCAATATGAATGTAATTCCCCAGCTACAAACGCCCATTCTCCCACCCACACGCCTATAAAAGCAAAACTTATTTTCACCCATACCCAATTCGCACTTAATCAGTAATCGGTGTACACTGCAACAGGAGGCGGATAAAGAAAAAAAAAATAAAATAAAAAAAAACCAACCACAAGATTTGCATTTTACGTTCGGAATATCAATGTAAGAATGCTATGGGGTCGAGGAGTGAGATACAAAGAAATAAAATGATCTCTTATATTCGTAGAACGTCTTAACCAGAGGTGATTTCAATCCGATCTCAATGCTGAATAACTATAAAAACGTATTGATAGAGAAATTTTTCTTCGCGTTAAGGAGAATGAAATGGTTAAAAGTGGTATAATTTATTGTAGACGACTTTATCTTTCTTATATAATAAAGAGCAAATGTCTGTTTATATTACATACATACATATATATATATATATATTATAATTTATATATATGAATATATATATATATATATATAATTTATATATATATGAATATATATATATATATATATATACATACATATATATATATGTATATGTATATATGTAAATACATGTATGTATGTATATATATATCTATATATATATATATATATATATATCACCCACGAAAGGCATTTAATACCGAATTCTATCTTGAGAATATATATCCACTTGGAATTTATTTTATGGTAACAGCTTCTGGCCCGGGTAGAGATTCGAACCCCCACCTGTGGGCCGGATACCATGCCAGCACAACTCTACCGACTGAGCTATCTTGATAGCTCAATATATATATATATATATTATATACTGTATATACTATATATTGATGTAAAGTAGTGATATTACGGTCACCAACCAGTAAAAGATAACAACAAAGTAGGGTAAAATTACAGTCGTCTGTATTTTACTGAAATGCGGCTGAGAACAGTATATTTTCAAGGATAATTTCCAATTAAAATTACGGTTTTTTTTTTTTCAACAGTACATTTACCACAGCTTTCATTAACCCGCAACTTACCAGAGCATTACCCCTACCTTACATTACCCTGGCTTATCACGTCACCGTAAAAAGTACAGCGATGGATACATGATACTCTAGTTGTAATTCTCTCTCTCTCTCTCTCTCTCTCTCTCTCTCTCTCTCTCTCTAACAATCCGCATTTGCCAGCGAGGTGATGAAAATGACCAAACCCAAGACATGAATAAGGACATGTCTGAGACATTTGTCTTACAGTGGACTAAAAATGGCTGTCTTTGTTGTTTGTATGTATGTATGTATGTATGTATGTATTGATGTATGTAGTATGTATTATATATAGTATATATATATATAAAGATATATATATATATATATATATGTGTGTGTGTGTGTGTGTACCATATCTAAATATATGTCTATGTGTATATAGAGTACACATGTATATTTCTGCATATTGTACATACAGTATAATTCCACATACATATACACTGAAGTACACACAACATAATCTCCCGAGTAGCTGGTCCCTCTAGATCAGAAATCAATACCATCTCAAGCGGGTTTTTAAACTTAAATTGAGCTAAATCTGCCAGATCACTGAATAGAAGGACACGTATAGGAGGAAGAGGGTCGTTTTTTTAAAACAAATGAGTCATTCTATCCTAATTTGCAGGAGGGTTCGCTGCTGGGGAACCAAGAAAGGCACCTAACTATATCTGATAAAACTGGCTTGGAGAGTTAGAGATAAAAGAAACATTTAAAGTAAGCAAACAAACATGAAATAGTTTATTAACTTGTTTCTTTTTAAGCATATATTGAATCAACAGAAATACACCAGGTTAACTAAATGCGATGAAACGAGAGAGAGAGAGAGAGAGAGAGGAGAGAGAGAGAGAGAGAGGCTTCATCAACTTGTTTCTTTTTAAGCACATATTGAATCCAAAGTAATACAGCGAGCAATATAACCAAATGCGATGAAACGAGAGAGAGAGAGAGAGAGAGAGAGAGAGAGAACTCTTGAATCCAAAGAAATACACCGGGGTAAGATAACTAAATGCGATGAAACAAGAGAGAGAGAGAGAGAGAGAGAGAGAGAGAGAGAGAGAGAATTCTTGAAATACTTTAAGAACTCGTTTATTTTTAAGCATATATTGAATCCAAAGAGATACACCGGTTAATATAACTAAATGCGAATGAAACTAGAGAGAGAGAGAGAGAGAGGGAGAGAGAGAGAGAGAGAGAGAGAGAGAGAGAATTCTTGCCCAATGTCCCCCCTTAAAAAGGTAATGGATAAGAGGCGCCCCACCCAAGACAGATACCTTGAAGAACTTAATGTTCTGCAGATCTAACCCTGAGTTAACTTGCAGGTGATTCGATGTCGTACTTAATTGGCTGCAAAAGCAGACGCCTCCCTCTGATTGGCCGTTAGGTCGGCTGGACATGCTCTGATTGGTTCGAGGGAGATTTGTGGCTCTTCTAATTGGTTGTAGATTACGGAGTCTCGACTTGTATAGGGGAATATCGGGCGACGTACTAAAAGAGCTTTTGATTGAGATAAGACAGACAAAATGGCAAAATCAATTTGATCTCAGCGTCGGTCAATTAATTTACTGATAAAGAAAGAAGTAAATAAGACTGACGGAATAATTTAAATTGTAGACTTTGCTAGTTGAGTAAATATTGCATAATAATTAGTTGGCGTAATGAACGGCGAACAGATAAGTTCTGATATGCAATTCACCCGCATAATATGGGCCATGAATTTGTCAGCTATTCTGTACGAGCATATAATAATTTCTAATGAAGTGATTAATAATAACCATTTTCCTAGAGTGAATATTTAATTAACATTAGGGAAAAACGCATTAATAAGAACATAAATTTGTCAGCTATTCTGTACGACCATTTAATAATTTCTAATGAAGTGATTAATAACCATTTTCCTGGACTGAATATTTCATTAAATTGGGGAAAAAAATACATAATAATGACCATGAATTTGTCAGCTACACTGTTAGAAAAAAACAAATTTTTAATTGGGAATTCTCCGTAAAAATATACTATTCTTAACCGTATTTCAGTAAAATACAGGCGACCGTAATTTTACCTTGCCGTTATTGTACTTTACGGATTAGTGACCATAATATCACTCATTTACGTCAATATACCGTTTTTAAAACGGTAAAAATCCTGGAATAAATGTTTGCCAGACATTTACAGTTTTTATAATACAAATTTTTAACAGTGTATCCTCTACAAGCATAAAATAATTTTAAATGAAGTGATTATTAAAGTCCATTTTCCTCGATTGATGTTTCATTAACATTTGGGTAAAAAAAAAAAAAAAAAAAAACTGCATCATCCGCTTGTATACGGCCAATGGAATTAATGATTGCCTGTCAGTACAAGCAGGGCTACCAGAAGCAAGCAACTTGTTAATGAATAACATTAGGAGATAAGGAGGAACGACGACAAGTTTTACAAAGCTTAAAGAAACACGGACTGCTCTGTGAATTATGGTCGACAAATTCGTTCTATTAGTGAATGATATCACATTTTTATATTTTTTTGTGAAGATGATTATAAACAAAAGGGAAGATGTTATAGCAAGTAAAATCCGTTTGATGATAAAAAAAACACGTAAACAAACTCCTCAGATATAAAATTTTTATATTTTTGGGAAGATGATTATAAACAAAAGGGAAAAATGGTATAGTAAGTAAAATCTGCTTGATGATATAAAAACATGTAAACAAACTCTCCAGATATAAAATTTTATAATTTTTGGGAAGATGATTATAAACAAAATGAAAAAGAGAATAGCAAGTAAAATCTGTTTGATGATACAAAAACATGTAAACAAACTCTCCAGAGATTGATGCAAACAATGTATGCTAAGTTTATCAATGCCCCTTTTGCAAATGAATGCAAATTACTCGTTAGATTAATGGCTGCTTTGAGAAGTGCCCTTGCAAGCCCTGATGAACAACTATGGATGAATAAAAATTAAGGAGTTACTTTTGGGGGAAATAAATAGTTCGTATTATTTACCTTCGCTGGCTTATTCCTTTCGAGAAATAAAAATCGTATAAAAAAGGTCCCCACAGTTATAAAACATATCTTGAGTTAATGCTGTAGTATCATGAACAGAATATCGTAACTTGAAAAGTAAAGCTGCAGACACCTTCCATAGATTAATAATAAAAAAATTAAATGCATAAATTACTTCTCAACAATGAGCAAAAGGCTGTAACACAAAAAAAAAAAAAAATATCCCAGTACTTCCATGACTCTTAATATCAGAGATTGAGTACAATTAAAAATATCAAAACCCTATGTTGCCCCGAAGCACTGGAAGAGATCACTAGCTCATGTAAAAGAACTAACACTATCACATATTACATCATGAAGATCTAAAGTTGAGCTAGCTGATTTTAGAGAATAAATCCTGATTAATTGGCCAAAAAACCTTAAAAACAGAGTTTGCAAAAAAAAAAAAAAAAAAAAAAAAAAAAACCACCTTAGTATTTCATCGAGTAAAACTTTGTATATTACACAGGATCTTAGGCAACGGTCACAACTCATATAAAAAGATTGGTTCTACTCTTCTCTCTGTTCCTCTACTTGGCATTCTTTCACTATCTTTCTGCACTATAACGGTCCACTTTCTCACTCATCCGGGCAACTATCTTTATTCTAGGAGATTAAAACTAATCTTGGGTATAACTAGAAACTCTCGAAAAAGTTGCTAAATTTAACTGGGGTGAAAGAATAGGATTAATTTCGAAAAGTTTCAACAACGTTATTTTTATGGTAAGCTATTCAATAACAATATATATACACAACAACAACGAAGCAGAGAAAGGAAGAAAAGAAGACGGACTGATGATCGAAGAAAATTACGAGTATAGACTGGCAAAGAAAGAGGCGTGTGGAAGGACATGTATATATATATATATATATATATATTAGAGAGAGAGAGAGAGAGAGAGAGAGAGAGAGAATATGATTGTATATATACGAGTGTGCAGAAGTTTTGTATACAGTTTTGAGAATATAGGCACCTTACGGAGCACACACACCGTCTCCTAGCACTTACTTAACGGGATGGCAGAAAGAGTCAATTCGAGATTAAATGACAAAAGGCGAAAAACAAAGCCGGGCAGGTTCCCATCCCTCGGGTATCCTATTAGATGACACAGAACTCGATTGCACGTTGGAGTACAAAAAAAAAAAAAAAAAAAAAAAAAAAAAAAAAAGGCGAGTTGATTGAAGTCTGATAGAAAAGGAGTTGACTTTGACTTGTACCATAACACTGATCATCCATCCACAGCCCTTCCAGACTTAGGATAACGAGTGGCATTGTCTGATTCTCGAGTGACGGCTGCGTCTCTCTCTCTCTCTCTCTCTCTCTCTCTCTCTCTCTCATTACTTTAATTAACAGTCCATATTCGACTTCTCAAACTACTTGCATATATCCATGAATGTGAATTCATAAATAAGTCAAATTCTCTCTCTCTCTCTCTCTCTCTCTCTCTCTCTCTCTCTCTATACTTTAATTAACAGTCATATTCGACTTCACAAACTACTTGCATATATCCATGAATGTGAATTTATAAATAAGTCAAACTCTCTCTCTCTCTCTCTCTCTCTCTCTCTCTCATTACTTTAATTAACAGTCATATTCGACTTCTCAAACTACCTGCATATATCCATGAATGTGAATTTATAAAATAAGTCAAACTCTCTCTCTCTCTCTCTCTCTCTCTCTCTCCTCATTACTTTAATTAACAGTCACACTTGATTTCTCAGACTACCTGCATTTATCAATGGATATAAATTCATGATTATGTCAAACTCTCTCTCTCTCTCTCTCTCTCTCTCTCTCTCTCTCTCTCAATACTTTAATTAACAGTCATATTCGACTTCTCAAACTACCTGCATATATCCATGAATGTGAATTTATAAATAAGTCAAACTCTCTCTCTCTCTCTCTCTCTCTCTCTCTCTCTCTCTTATTACTTTAATTAACAGTCACACTTTATTTCTCAGACTACCTGCATTTATCAATGGATATAAATTCATGATTATGTCAAACACTCTCTCTCTCTCTCTCTCTCTCTCTCTCTCCTCTCAATACTTTAATTAACAGTCATATTCGACTTCTCAAACTACCTGCATATATCCATGAATGTGAATTTATAAATAAGTCAAACTCTCTCTCTCTCTCTCTCTCTCTCTCTCTCTCATCTCATCATTACTTTAACTAACAGTCATATTCGACTTCTCAAACTACTTGCATATATCCATGAATGTGAATTCATAAATAAGTCAAATTCTCTCTCTCTCTCTCTCTCTCTCTCTCTCTCTCATTATAACTTGATTTCTCAGTATACCTGTATATATCTATGAATATAAATACACATACAAATCAAGCATTCACACGCAAGGAAACACATAGATATACACTAAAACCAATTCATTTGAAAAAGTGAGGAAGTTCATTCAAAAAAATACTATCGCTACCCAATATATTACAAAAGCAGGATGACTAAAGTTTAACATTTAGCAAATTTCCTGGGCAAATAGCAAAGAAGTACCAATGTATATCTTAATAAAGCTAGGCAATGTTAAGTGAATTCCCCGACCAGGAATTTAGTATTACCAACATTAAAACGGAGCAAGAAAGCAAACAGCTAATATCTTCATGTTACATTCAATCACAAAAGTGACGTTAGTACGGTAGATACTTTTCGTCTAATCTTGATAATTGCAAACAGTTAAGCATCTTGACATTTTAAAAAAACATACCTTAAGATCAATGATATAAACTTGAAGAAAATAAAAAGTACTTTTTTAAACCTATAACAAGTCTTATCTTATTTTAAATCATACGATATGTCATCAAGATTAAGAAAAGAAATCATAGTATGAAACCTAATTATGACTTATTTTTCTTTTCCAGGAGACAATGATTAGATTCATAGAGTGTAGAGATTCTATAAAGGTTTAAAAGCCACTCATGAATGGCAGGGGCAAGGGACATTGCCCTATCGAGTAGGACAATGCCCTAGAGACTGACCATATAACATATGATCAGTGCCCAAGCCCCCTCTCCATTCAGGCTAGGACCAAGGAGGGCCAGGCAATGCCTGCTGATGACTCAGCAGATAAGCCTATAGGCTCCCCAAACCCTCATCCCTAGCTCACAAGGATCGTGAGGTTGCAGCGACTAAAGAATCTAACGAGTTTGAGCGGGACTAGAACCTTAGTCTGGCTTTTCACCAGGCAGGGGACGTTACCACATCAGCCACCACAACACTTGGATCGTATTAGAAATCTTTCTTGACAATGATTGCTTATTCTTTTGTACTTGTACTTTAACAATTATAAAACAGTTAATAAAACCAATAATTTAATTATTGTATTTCTAACACTTATCCCACAAACAATAGTCAAACTTTTGAAGTTGCAATGATACAAATAAACTTCCCAGCACAAAGTTTCAACGCCTAAATGACCGCGTTCTCTAATTATCATTTGTAAAAAAAAAAAAAAAAAAAAAAAAAAAAAACTATATTCGAAAGAAAAAATCACATCTTTTGTCAAGTAAGATATTATTCTAGTGCCAAAGTTATTTTCCTCAGCAGGTAACAACTCCACAGGGGCATCCGAAGCTTCAGTGTTATATTTCCAAAGAAATTCCGACATAGCTTTCGATACAGTAGATCCACTGCGTTGCTGCCAGATAAATGAAAACATCAACCAAGATTAATGTTCGAATTTCTTGCCATTTTTTGATGGCTGAGAACTAATACAACATATAACTAAATAACCCCTAAAGAAAATTTAGTCTGCCAGTGTGGAAGCCTATAAGAAATGTCCCTGACAGGCGATTGGCCGGACTGGGGTTCGAGCTCCGCTCAAGTTCATGCTTAGTCGTCAGCAGCCATTACCTGGCACCTTCCAGGTCCAAGCTTGAGTGAAGAAGGGGCTTGGGCACTGATTCATATGTATATGAGTATGTATGTATATATATGTATATGTATATAGATATATATATAGATATATATATATAATAATATATATTATTATCTAAGCTACAACCCTAGTCGGAAAAGCAGGATGCTATAAGCCCATGGGCTCCAACCGGGAAAAATAGCCCAGTAAAGAAAGGAAATAAAAAAAAAACTACACGAGAAGTAAGTAATGAACAATTGATATAAAATTTCTTAAGAACCGTAACGAAATTAAAATAGATCTTGCAGATATAAACTACCAAGAGAGAAATATGTCAGTTTGTTCCACATAAAACTATTCGCTGCAAGTTAGAGCTTTAACAGTACCAGCGATTCAACTATGCCAGATTAGGAAGAACATTCCACAACTTTAGGAACAAATATACATAGGGAAAGACGTACACTGATAAACCAAGAGGTGCAATTTCATCAAATTCCCCCACCATGACGCAGCATTTCAAAGCTAGACCGGAGATGGGGCTCTGCTTTCCTTGAGTCCTATCAAAAATTGAAATCGGTGCCCTGCCAGTGTGATGGATTAGGACGAGCTTCTATGACCTCCACGAAGGACTACGCCGCAAAACACAACTTGACCTGATCGGTGTTAGGACCCATTGGGTATGAAGAGAACAACATCCTAATGTTATCTCCTGAAAGTTTTTATGTCCAAAGAGAGGAGATGGTAAACAGAACACAATTTGATTTTATATAGAAGCGAATGTTCACAGACAATTTGAATCTGTAAGTAACCAACCCCCCCCCCTCTCTCTCTCTCTCTCTCTCTCTCTCTCTCTCTCTCTCTCTTACTTGGTAATACATTTAAAAACAATCAATGCATGCTCTTCAAAACAGTTGCAAGGTGCTACATAATCTGCAATCCCATTAGCTCACACAGCTTTTACAAAATGTGTTTGTACCCAAAGGGTAAAACCCTCCATAATAGAAACCTGCCCTCGACGTTATTCCCTTTCTATCTTAAATCATGGAAGTCCGCCAGTGCTTGATCTATCAGGAGTTGATTCAATCTGCTGCCGTTCCTTCGCCAACGCTATCAATACGGGACAAAAGGCAACAATGAGTTCTGCAATATTTACAACTACTCACCCCTTCATTTCTAACGCCACGTAATCATAGAGAGCCCTCCCCAAAGCAAACCAGGTGTTGGATGTTAGTAGCTGCCAATGAAACGCCTCCTGCTGGAGAGGCACAACGACTCTAAGTCATTAAGGGCGGGATCAAAGACCAAATCACGCGTGACTTTCGACTATGAAGGATTCCTGTTGTTTACCCTGTTGATGGACCCTTGCCAGGTGGTGGTAGGTAGTCGCGAAGGTTGCACTTGATGGTGCGCGGGCAACAATGGCACCAGGCATTTGGCCCCCAAAAAGGCCAACCGCAAAAATCGAAAACAATGGGACTCTCGACCATGGAAGCCCCTAAGAATCCCGCGAGCCTTAGCTCTCTCCTGACGCCTCCCCTTCAATTTGCGTCTAGTGTTAGTGTGGTATCGGGTCGCTCATTAGATGGTGCGATACCGGCAGCTGAACGGAGACGCCCAAGATGGTATCGATGGAAGGGCGCCCCGTAACCAGGACCCGTACCCAGGACCCGTACCGGCTCCTTCGCCATCTCCTCCTTCTTGGTCGTGGCGCTGAAGGGCGGAGGAGCTATGCGATAGTTTTTTTGCGTCTGCTTTTTCGTTAAGTCAAACCTTATTGGCTCTTAACATTAATGTCGGTGCCACTTTCAACTATGTCAAGGAAGGCGAGTGTCGTCCAGATCTTCGACTACGACCATGATATTGATGTTTACCCGATTTTCGAATAATAATAATAATAATAATAATAATAATAATAATAATAATAATAATAATAATAATAATAATAATAATAATAATAATAATAATAATAACTTTCCACCAAATGGCTATTCATGGCCCAATGTTTCCTAGAGCTGTATTCATTACTGATTTGGTAATGTAGCCCCTATATACCTATCTGTTCCTTCCTATCTCATCCTCTTCCTTATAACTACATCCCGTCATAAAGACGTAGCCTATCCTTTTAGCTACTCTATAAAGATAAAAAGAAAAATCCTAATGTAATTACTATTGTCGTTAGCAAAAAAAAAAAAGTTGAAGGCTCGGGCAACCATAATGAAGAAACAGGAAGGAAATATTAATAATGCAACATTAACAGTTAAACATATTTGTATATAAAAGACACAAAGACAGAAAGGAAACATTAATAATGCAACATTAACAGCTGAACGTAGTTGTGTATAAAGCAAACACAAAACAGGAAGGAAACATTATGAATAAACTAAATAATATATCATATGATAAAGAATATGTACGCAAACTCAATATATAATTCGAAATAGGTATCAGACTTGTGAGTAAATATGTATGTTTGTACGGTTGTAAATATGTATGCTTATAGGGTTGTAAATACAACAGAATCCTTCAAGTGCTTCGTCTCATATGTTAAGATCGAGCTACAGGACGAAACCAGACTTCCTATTCACTTAAAGACCGCTCATGAATGGCAGAGGCAAGGGACACTGATATTGCTCTAGGAAGCAGGACAATTTCCTAGAGACTGGACACATACATACTGTATAATCATCGCCCAAGCCCCTCTCCACCCAAGCTATGACCAAAGAGAGCCAGACAATGGGTTCTGATTAGCATATAAACCTATAGCCTTCCCCAAAACCACCATCCTTAGCTCACAAGGATGGTGAGGCTGCATCGACCAAAGGAACTAACGAGTTTGAGCGGGACTCGAGCCCCGGTCCGGCGTTCACTAGTCAGGGACGTTACCGTATCGGCCACTAAAACTTATTTCCATTTACGGGACGTTATGTCATTAGCGAGGCCTACGGTCGGACTAACTTATCAAAACAAAGAACATTAATTTTGCTTTCTCTCTCTCTCTCTCTCTCTCTCTCTCTCTCTCTCTCTCTCTCTTAAATACCTACTTCTGGGTGAAAATGTAAAAAACTAACACGTTAGATACTGCATGTTTTCAAAAGCAGAGTAAATTACTTAAACTTTATTATATGATGAAAGCTTGTCGTATCAACAAAAACGCCAATGATATCTGACATTAACATAATGATCTCTCAACTTCGTTTATTCCCTTTAAGTTTGAATAAGCTTTTCTTTGAAAACCTTGAAATCTGAAAATAAATGGTAAAAATAATTCCCATTCGTAGGTGGAAATCGATAACACACATCTAGCCGTAGTGGCTACGCACACATCAGGAAAGAGTATATATATATATATATATATGTACCTCTCTCTCTCTCTCTCTCTCTCTCTCTCTCTCTCTATATATATATATATATATATATATTATTATATATATACATGCTATTTCACGAAATTCAGGAATTGTTAACCATAATATAAGGAAAAATAAATTAGTTTTGTGATCATTATGGTTACTGCATTGAAGCCTTAACTAACGTTATAAATTCATCGTACAATACAATGCAACACAAAATAATAATAATAATAATAATAATAATAATAATAATAATAATAATAATAATAATAATAATAATAATAATAATAATAATAATAGAAGAAGAAAATACAAGAAAACTACTCAAGTATAAACGATTTAGAAATAGAATATATAAAGCTTAAAAAAAGGGCAAGATTAAAACCACATTAAAAGCTAAAAAAAAAAGAGAAAGAATGCATTTTGAAATCTAACAATTCAAGAAAACTAATCTAAAAAATAATATAATCTTATTTGAGCTTGTAAGACATCAAGACTCTAAAGAAGTAGGTAAGAAAATAAGAAAATAAGACCCATCTCAAAAGAATACTTTCACTATGTCCTACGCTATCATACTTACATTAGTATGCAAAACATGGCGATGATAAAAATAAGCATAATAAATCTCTGTGTATCTCCTATCGCAATTTTTACTTATTTTTCTTTTATTCCTTACGTTCTGTGTATCTATTTGCTCGCTGGTGTAGCATAATTCATTGTTTATTTTATTAATATGTGAAAGTTATTGTCTTTTATGCGGTCAATCTGTTCTGTGGGAAGTTGGATATTTGGATAATCAATTCTTAACTTGTTCATTAAAAATGTAACATTTTGAAAATCAAAACATCATTAAAACAGTTTATATGTTGCAACGACTTACAGGCTATCAGGTACATCATATTGCACCCCATTATATATATATATATATATATGTATATATATACAGTATATATATATATATATATATATATAAAATGTTCACGTACTATTTTGACGCAAAAGTCGATACACAGATTTCAGATATATTATATACACCAAGGTTATTTGTGGAGAAAAATGCTAGTAAATATTCAAATAACCTATCTCAAATATACTATAAATACATACATACACACACACACACACACACATATATATATATATATATATCCTCCTACGCCTATTGACGCTAAGGGCCTCAGTTAGATTTCGCCATTCATCTCCAACTTTAGCTTTTAATCAATGCTTCTCCATCATTCATCTATTTCACACTTCATTGTCCTCAACCATATAGGCCTAGGCCTTCCAACTCTTTTATATATATATATATATATATATGTGTGTGTGTGTGTGTATACATAAATATATATACATACTCGTGTATATATATATATATATATATGATTATAAGGATATAAAGTTAATGTGTACGTCTGTCTTATTGTTTTCCATACGTTTCACATATTAATCATTGTTGATAAAAGTTGTTTTCAAAATTCATGATATTGTGATTATATGCACAATATCGTTACTTAATTCAAGTACTGTATTGATGCCACTGTTCTATACAGAGAACACTGATTCAGCACTCCGGAGAGCAATACTGGCGAGAAACAGCAGGCTCTTCATCAGGATTTTGAATCGGGGGGGAGGGGGGAGGGGGGGAGGGGGGGGATGCGAGATCATCCTTTTGGGGGAGCGAAAATTTCGATTTGACAATTTAGCGAAAATTATAAATAAAAATGTTTAATAGTTAAAAACATTTAAATCTAGTTATTTTTTTTTTTTTTGGTGTTTCAAATTCAAATTCAAAACTTTTACTGGTATTCATCAAATAAAAAAAATACTATTTCAAAGGAAAATCTTACATTAGATAAAAATCCTATTTAGCACAGATTAAACAAATCAATTACACTATTGCCAAATTATAAAACATTCTTCATACAAATCAAGTGTATAATATACAATAACAAAATTAACTAGAGGGGCACTAGTAGAGCGCCGACCTCCGCCGCGGCAGCTTATAGACGACCTTGACCTTTAACCTAAACATGTTAATATTAATTGAGTGGATTTTTCATAACCTCAAATATGAACTAAGTTTGAAGTCTCTGTGACAACGATGTCCAAACTTAAGGCTGATTACGTGAATTGGACATCTTGCTTGACTGTGACCTTGACCTTTAACCTTGATCTTCCCAAAATTTAATCATTTACAGCCTCTTACATAACAGTTATTCCCTGCAAGTTTCATTACTCTACGATTAAAATTGAGGTCAGGAAGTTGTCCACAAACACACACACACACACACACACACAAACAGAGACGGAGGTAACTAGGCAAAAGTCATACAAATCCAGTTATAGAAACTATTTTACGAAAAGGTACAAAAATCAAGTTATAAATTATACTAATGTACAGACAATTGGATCAATTATTTATTCCAAAATAAATTAGTAAATTTCTTCACAATTCTGGAACAAAGGTAATTTTTCAGAAATTCTTACTGATAAAATTTTACCGCCTTAACAGCAGCGGAAGAGAAAACTATTCAGTTAAATTGTCCAGTCTAACAGTAATAAGGTAATTTGTATAGTATTTAAATCAACAGCCGAAACTATAGTCAATTTATTTTAGCGATGCAGATTTGCACCGACTCGCAGCGGTGCCCTTTTAGCTCGGAAAAGTTTCCTGATCGCTGATTGGTTGGACGAGATAATTCTAACCAATCAGCGATCAGAAAAACTTTTCCGAGATAAAAAGGCACCGCCGCGAGTCGGTGCAAATCTGCATCGCTAAAAGAAATGGACTATAGATGGCGTTGCTTCGCTTCTTCCTACCGGCTACTGTTTACATTTTTCTATACAAATACTTGCTTTCCCACATCAGAGACTCAAGTCAGTCAAAAAGTTGACTTGCGTTGGGCAAGTGTTATTAAATTGGTATTAACATTGAAATTTGTTATTATTTTGGTGATTCAATTGAATATTTTCATCATATTAGTGAGTACATTTTAGTTGGTTACTATATTGGTGATTACATTGAATTTTGTTATATTGGTTATTATATTGGTGATTAAATTTTAGTTGGTTATCATATTGGTGATTACATTGAATTTTGTTATTATATTAGTGATTACATTTTAGTTGGTTATTATATTGGTGAACACATTGAATTTTGTTATTATATTGGAGATTACATTGATTTTTTTTTCTTTTATACTATATTGGTGATTACGTTTTTTTTTTTTTTTTTTTTACATATTGGTGATTACATTGATTTTTGTTATTGGATTGGTGATTACGTTTTAGTTGGTTATTGTATTAGTGATCACATTTTATTTTGTTGTTATATTGGTGATTACACTGAATTTGTTTATTATATTGGGATTATTTCATCTTTTCTATCTCCTTTACAGATTATTGACCCTTACTTCTGTCAAATAACAAAGGAAATGGAATGATGGCTATGGGTTGCGAGTCATAGAAAAGGTTAGGAACCCCCGAGCAAAAAAAAAAAAAAAAAATTTCAATTTGAAGAAAAAATTATGAAATTAGATAAACTTTGCTAGCAAAAAAAAAAGTTATAACAATATTGTGTAGAAATGTTTGCATGGCAAATTTTCCCTATCTTTAACAGGTAAAAATGAGAATTACTGGTCTAATGATATCAGTAGGGCTATGATTTATCAAACTTAAGGCATTAAGGCAGTGTTTCCCAACCATTTTTAAATAATTACCCCAATTTTTTTATTTACAACTAATCAATTGCCCCATTGAACATATACCCGGTAACATCGGATGTTATTTTGCAGCCACCTGATGAACTGTATGGATCATGTAGCCCGCTATTGGCTGCTTATAGTTAAGGATACAAAACAAATGCAAGATTTTCCATTTTAATGGATATCAAAATGAACCATCATCAGTGCAGAATATTCAGTGTAACAATATTAATAGATATTATTTAGCAATCACTTTATGTTTGATTACCCCAAAAATACGGGTCCATTACCCCACTGGGGTAATTTACCCCAGGGTTGGGAAACACTGCATTAAGGCCTATCTCTTCTTGTTTTTGTGAGAGAAAAATTACAATTCTTCATCCCAACCATTTCAACTCAAGCCCTATTGGAAAATTTAATACAAAGTCTGGCGTGCTGAGTACGATGTATAGTCTCTGGAAAAACAAATCTAACAGATTGTGAAAAAGAAATTTATGTATGTTTGCTGATGTCCCTTATAAAACTGGTTCGTAATAATTTTATCGATCATGGCTCTCTACTCGCAAAAGATAAACATGTGCTTAGTGGGTGTGTTAAATAAACAGTTTTGAAGAGATGTTGGCGATTTGAAAACAACATACAATTATTTATCTGAGAAGCATTTCCCTTAAAAGGGTGTTAGAAGAATGATTGTGAAACCAGCAGTGCACCTAATGTCCAGGACAACTTGGAAATCCCTTGAGCACTTTGGTGATAAAGGTTTCCATAAGTCATTATTGCATAGAGACACTTTAACTTATCGATCTGGTAGATAACTGATTTGGTATCTTTAATTTTTACGTATCCTTTGACTCCAAATCGACAAGGTACGCCCATGAATATACTTGCAGAGGTCAGTGCAATCCAAATCCCTACAAGAGTGCGGAAGAAAATCAAAAAAACCTTTCCAGAAGGTATTGACTGTTTTTTTCTGAAAGTTCTGATTTTATTACTTGACATGTTAAAAACAACAATGCCTCACCCTCTCCTATAGGGTTATTTAATATGTTCTTGATTATTTCTTTCCTGACTTGCGCAAATAGATTGCTTTGAACACCATCATTTGTTGCCATCAAACAGCGAATTAGAACTTACCTTTGAGGGAGGGCTGTTTCTTGACTCGGAAACCAGTATAATTCAGAAAATGTGGTGGTCAATTGGAAACGTCCCTGCCTGAACTGTGGTTCGAGCCCCATTCAAGCTTTGTGTCTGCAACCTCACCAGCCTTATGAGCTAAGGATGAAGGGTTTGGATGAGATTACAGATCTACCTGCTGAGTCTTCAGCGGCAATTGTCTGGCCCTCCCTGGTTCTAACTACATGGATATGGGGCTTGAGTGCTGATATGTACATAAGGTCAGTCTCTAGGGCATTGTCCTGCTTGCTTGGACAATGCCACTGTCCCTTGCCTCTCCCATTCACGAACGACCTTTAAACTAAGAACTTTATTACAAGCATCATGAAGAATCCTTGGAATCAGGGGAAAATGATATACCACTAAAAGTGAAATTGACCCTTCCAATAATAGCATTTGCAGCATTGGATGATCACGAAGAGCTTTGAGGCGGCCATAGAAAAAAAAGGCCTTAGGTACTTTGAATGGTTTATTGGATGGTTTGTTACAAAAAGACCTTTCCAAAGCACTAATCGTTAAGAAAAGTACCTGATTTAGAAAATTTAACCTAGATTGAAGAGATTTCTATGCCATAGGAACGTTTGCTTATCCAAGTACCTGATTCAGAAGAATGAACCTGGATTGAAGAGATTGCTATGCCATAGAGAGCGTTTGTTTATCCAAGTACCTGATTCAGAAGAATGATCCTAGATTGAAGAGATTGCTATGCCATAGGAAACGTTTGTTTATCCAAGTACCTGATTCAGAAGAATGATCCTAGATTGAAGAGATTGCTATGCCATAGGAAACGTTTGTTTATCCAAGTACCTGATTCAGAAGAATGATCCTAGATTGAAGAGATTGCTATGCCATAGGAAACGTTTGTTTATCCAAGTACCTGATTCAGAAGAATGACCCTAGATTGAAGAGATTGCTATGCCATAGGAAACGTTTGTTTATCCAAGTACCTGATTCAGAAGAATGAACTATGCCATAGGGAGCGTTTGTTTATCCAAGTACCTGATTCAGAAGAATGAACCTAGATTGAAGAGGTTTCTATGCCATAGGGAGCGTTTATTTATCCAAGTACCTGATTTAGAAGAATGAACCTAGATTGAAGAGGTTTCTATGCCATAGGGAGCGTTTGTTTATCCAAGAACCTGATTCAGAAGAATGAACCTAGATTGAAGAGGTTTCTATGCCATAGGGAGCGTTTATTTATCCAAGTACCTGATTTAGAAGAATGAACCTAGATTGAAGAGGTTTCTATGCCATAGGGAGCGTTTGTTTATCCAAGTACCTGGTCTAGAAGAATGGACCTGGATTGAAGAGGTTTCTATGCCATAGGGGAGCGTTTGTTTATCCAAGTACCTGATTTAGAAAAATGAACCTGGATTGAAGAGGTTTCTATGCCATAGGGAGCGTTTGTTTATCCAAGTACCTGATCTAGAAGAATGAACCTGGATTGAAGAGATTTCTATGCCTTAGGGAGCGTTTGTTTATCTAAATACTTGGTCTAGAAGAATGAACCTGGATTGAAGAGGTTTCTACGCCATAGGGAACGTTTGTTTATCCAAGTACCTGATCTAGAAGAATGAATCTGGATTGAAGCGATTTCTGGGCCATAAGGAGCGTTTGTTCATCCCGGTGATGAATTCCTTAAACACATTAAAAAGATTCAGAGGTTAAGTACCCACATGGGGAGACGGGTTTAAAGGTTGGTAATGGTGCCATTAAGAAATTGACCAAGGTAATTAAAAGTTTAACTGATATGCCTGATGAAGTTATAAATTGTTTTGACTATTGTCGGATGTTTTTTAGAATACGTGTTCAACACAAAACAAAATTATCCAGTCGTAAGACTGTAAACAATGTCAAAGGTATTGTGAATAAAATATAAGTAAGCTTTATATTATAGTGTATCAATCGGTGTCCTTATAATGTACTGTAAATTTATTATCATTAATAGATATTTACAGCTAGTTGATTACAAAGAGCAGATATACATTTAATAAATTAGAAAATTATATAAAAATACTTCACATGTAAGGTACTTACATCTGAATTATTTAAATATAATTTTACAATTTCTTTTTAAGTGGATATCCGCTCTTATTAATCAACTAGCTGTAAATATTATATATTAGTGATTATTGTACACAATTTAAACTGAATAATTTTCTGTTGAACATTACTTTCTAAATAGAGCTAAAAACACAATCCCCAAAACTTATTCTAAACGACAAAGCATAAGGAATTAAATCTCTCTCTCTCTCTCTCTCTCTCTCTCTCTCTCTCTCTCTCAGGTAAAATGAAGTTGAGATAACGAAAACGGATCGAACTATAATCTATCTTTACTGGCAATAACTTGAAGGGTTTTCTGCGGATTTGTCAAAGAACTTTGTCTTTTCGCACCTACTCGTTAAGCCATTGAACGTCAATACAGATCAGGAAAAGATTTCCCATGTAGGTTTGGAAAGACAAAGGACTGATATGGAATTATAGAATTCGTAGAATTTTTTCACTTTTAGAGACATCCTTAGCCGTTTATCATTATCCCATGTAAAAGAAATATCACCCATAAAGGTCATGAAAGCCAAATCTGTGGAAAGTAATATCATTAACTGCACAGGAAATGAGATAGTTAGGTATTTAATTCCCATTTAGGTTAAAGAAGCCGCGCACCTGAGATATGGCCGATGTGGTAACGTCCTGACTGGTAAGCGCCAGACTGGGGTTCGAGTCCCGCTCAAACTCGACAGTTTCTCTAGTCGCTGCAACCTCACCATCCTTATGAGCTAAGGATGAGGTTTTGGAGAGTCTATAGGTCTTATCTGCTGAGTCATCAGCAGCTATTGCCTGGCACTCCTTGGTCCTAGCTTGTATGGAGAGGGTCCCTTGGGCGCTGTTCATATGTATATACAGTATGGTCAGTTTTTAGGGCATTGTCCTGCTTGATAGGGCAATGGTCAGTGTCCCTCGCCTCTGCTATTCATGAGCGGCCTTTAAGCCTTTAAACCACACGTCAGTGTTTTCCCAAACCTAACAAACCGGGCTCTGTATAAGGTAGAAAATTGGCTTAAAAGGCACCAGGCACCTGTCGAGATACTAACAATGACGAGTATAACTTTAATAAGGAATGGCCATAGAGTATGAATTTGCTTCCCTGGCTAGTTGCCATCTTGCCTTTGCCTACAAATACGCCAAATAGTCCCGCCCTTTTCCTCAAGCATTCGCCATTTTCTTCATACACAGAGAATTCCAATTATGGAAATCCAA
Organism: Palaemon carinicauda; assembly: GCF_036898095.1. Lineage (NCBI taxonomy): Eukaryota > Metazoa > Arthropoda > Malacostraca > Decapoda > Palaemonidae > Palaemon > Palaemon carinicauda. The sequence goes on along the minus strand of NC_090725.1, from coordinate 296,309,535 downwards.
ACTCAGATGATGTTATTTTTCATCGACTTCCTACCATCACGGCTAAGATTGAAACAGGGTTAAAAGTATTCTTTTAACCCTGGATTGAAAGACCTCTTTTGTGCTTGTTGGCGATTCCAATGCCCACCGAGAGGATAGAGTGAACTGTCTCTTAACGATTGCCAGGACTTAAAAAATCTTATTTTGCTTCTGAAACAAGATGTCTCTGATATGTCATACTCTTCACATACATACACACACAAGCACACACATAGGTTAGAATGGCTTTTGAGTGATATTTTGCATTTAAATTAAGTCACACTTATATAAAGAAGCTGAACCTGAGGGTCTTTCAAATTAACTTAAATGAACATTTTGTTAACGTAATTGATAGATGTATTTCTTCCTGGGTGCTAAACTAATGTGTTAAGAACAAATCTCAAGAAAAGGAAAAGATCAGACTTAACTAAAATAAATGACTACTCTTAGCTATAAATGACTGAACTTAGCTTAGAGCTGACGCTGTTAGTTAATGTTCTAAATAAAAAATTAAAACAATATGATCATAAAAGGACCCCCTGTTTTGGTATAACACTGTTGCACACAAATACCACAATTTTGGTGTTGAAATTCACATAAGTATTTTAGAGGGCGTTTTTGGCCATTGCTAATCATGGGACTCCTGTTTTTAAACTTATAATACGTGAAAATCGGTAGATAATTTCTTAGGGACTATTATCGCATTTTAAGCAAAGGCACGTTGTTGGTGGGAACCATAGAGACTACACGAATAGGCTTCATGGTGTATCTAAGGGTAGCATTCTTGGACCTTTACCATTCATATTATACATGCACGATTTGTGGTTTAGCCCTTGAAAGCAAGCTTGTTGCTTATGCAGATGATGCTATTCTCTTTTCATCACTTGAAAGCAGGCTTGTTGCTTATGCAGATGATGCTATTCTCTTTTCATCAATGTAATTTACTGGTAACTGACCTGGGTTTTTTATTCCGCTTAGCAGATATCTACCTAAAATTAACGCATGGTGATAATCATGAAGGATAAAGTTAAACCTTAATAAGTTTTGAAGTATTATTATTAGGTCTAGAAAACTGTATATTCCCTACCCAGATCATTTCATAGACAATTTTTCTTTATCCATGTACATTCATCTTTTTATTTCTCTTTCAAAGTCTTTTTACCTATGATATATATTTTTTTCACAGAGAGAGAGAGAGAGAGAGAGAGAGAGAGAGAGAGAGAGAGAGAGAGAGAGAGAGAGAGAGAGAGAGAGAGAGCATATGAAGACTGCATTGTAAAACATGAAAAAATATCCTAAACTCTGAGAGAGAGAGAGAGAGAGAGAGAGAGAGAGAGAGAGAGAGAGAGAGAGAGAGAGAGAGGAGAGAGAGAGAGAGAATACGAAGCCTACATTATAAAATATAAAAGAAGATACAAAACTAAACGCAAAACCCGGACAACATAAAACAAGCAAGTGGATAAAAAAAAGGCTAAAAATCCAGTAAAGATCCCCAAAGCCAAAAAAAAAAAAAAAAAAAAAAAAAGCCAGTTACAAGTACCACGGCCAATCAAGCCGCCATAAAGTAATACTGACTTCCCCCTAACTTGTCAATCATACGAGGCAGTACTCGTCCCTGGACGTCAATCAGGAGCCCTCCAAGAGTCGCTTATCGAAGCTCGGGATTTGCGGGTTCCATGAAAACTTGAATTTGTGTCGATTCCAATCTACCTTCTTAAGCTTTCTTGTTTACGTGGGGGGAGAGACTGCAAGATGATGAGGATGATGGTGATGATGATGATGGGATGGGTTGAAGCGGGGACGGTAAAGATGTGAGCACTAATAGTGAAAATGGTGAGGATATGAGAGATCAGCGGTTTGTCGGTTCCAATATGGACTTCTCAAATGAAAGTTACATTGGCAGCCTCCTTGATGGAAATGGTGATGGATGTGGACGATTAATAAAGAAGATGGAGAGAATGCGAGAGTTATTCATACGATGGAGGCTGTGAGGAATATTGCAAAGATGGTGGCATACCTTTTCCCCTGTCTATATATACTGGAGGTGATTCACAATTTGTTAAATAAAATAAAACTCGGGAAATTGCGTTTGAAAGATAACAATAATCCAACGTCGATAACTTCCATTTTTTTTTTCACTTTAAAGCTCATTCTATTTACTTTTAAGCCAATATAACATCGTTCATACAATTATAATCTTAAAATCCCCCTTTATTTGTGACTGAGTAATAAACCCCTTGGTGGTGGCCTATTGGAAACAGCTCTACCTAGAGATCGCCGGACTGGGGTTCTCGTAGTTTCTTTAGTATTTGCAACCTCGCCATCCTTGTGAGCTAAGGAGTTTGGGGCAGCCTATACGTCTATCTGTTGAGTCATCAGTAGCCCACTGCCTAGCCCTCCCTGGTCTTAGCTTGTGCGTCTACTTGCTAAGTCATCAGCAGCCATTGCCTGGCCCCTCCTTGGTCCTAGCTTGGATGGGGAGGGGGCTTAGGCGCTAGTCATATGCACATATGGTCAGTCTCAGGGCATTTCCCTGCTTCTTGATAGGGCAATGTCACTATCCCTTGTCTCTGCTATTCATGAGTAGCCTTTAAACCTTAGAAGGGAATTCCTCAAATTATCTTGATGTTTCTGGGAGAGGTGTAAACATAAAAGGCCTACAATAGATAATGGTGAGACTGTTTTACCAACGATAGTGACGAGAAACATTGGTATCTTCGTTTCTCAATCTACTTCCAACTTTCTTCTTACAGAAAGAGAGCCCCTGAGATGACGAGGATGATTATGATGATGGAAGGAGGAGGGGTTTTGAAGAAGTGAGAGGATAAAAGTGAAAATATAGACGTTTTTCCTGTCATATAGGGTGATGGCTGGGTGAGGGGGAGGAGGATGAAGAAACATAAAGACAAATAGTGAGATGACGATGATGGGAGGAAATAAATATATTGAAGGTGTTAAGGCTTCTTAGTCGGGCCTCTGGGGGGTGATAATGACGATAAACGTCTTAAGGAGAAGTGATGGTGATGAAAAAGAATATTAGCGAGACAAAGGTAAGAGCGTGTAAAATTAGATTGGTAGCAAAGGCAAAGAGGAATAATAATGGAGTAGGGAACATGGCTAATATCTATATGAAGAAGAAGGAAGATCGCAAAGTTATAAAATAACCATTATGAAGAAGAGAAAATTGCTTCGATATAAAAATAGCAATATTGACGCAAAACAATTGCCGAGACACAGGAGGAATAGTAAATGATAGAGAAATAGCGTGGCTGTGAAAGACTAACTCAAAATGCAAAAGTAAATTTGACTTTAGAAGAGTAAAATCAGAAGCGTAATCTAAACTTTCAAGTTCAAGAGTTATTTTCGTAATTAGTAGTAGAAAAAGCAACTATAATAATACCAGAAAATGGTAAAAACGCATCATCATAATCCTTACTATAATGCCATTGAAGGTAAGTTATCAGATTAACGCCATAGATTTTCTCTGGCAGGGGAAAAGCAAGAGAACACTATCAGTTAATCCTCATCTGCTTACCACTACTTACGAGAGGTCGTTTGCAGTGCAAACCCTCAGACCATTACCCTTTCAAACGGCACCATCAACAGGGGGAAGGGGGCCACAGAAGCCCCCCCCCCTCCCCCCACCTTCTGCCGGAGAGGGGGAGCACTTGTGACAAAGATGGAGCCAGACACATTAAAAGCGATAAGAAGGAAGTGACTCAACAACCTCCTACAACGAAGCTTAATGAAGAAGAATGAGATAGACAAAGGCCTCGATAAGGACGCCAGGAGTGTCTTTGGTCACCATAAAGCATTTTGGAAAAGATAAAGGAGATAGGAGATAGGGGGAGGCAAGAGTCACAGAATCACACTTGGCCCCCTTGCGGGAGAAAACGCTTCTCAAGGACGGTCAGGTGAAAATTGCACAGTGAAGGGAGCTTTCTAGGAGAGAGAGAGAGAGAGAGAGAGAGAGAGAAGAGAGAGAGAGAGAGAGAGAGAGAGACGAGAGAGAGAGAGAGAGAGAAATCTGCCACTATCAAATCTGTTTATTTTCTTTAGGAATATTAGTCAAAGGAAATTACGCACGCGAGAGAGAGAGAGAGAGAGAGAGAGAGAGAAGAGAGGAGAGAGAGAGAGAGAGGAGAGAGAGAGAGAGAGAGAGAGAGAATCTGCCACTATCAAATCTGTTCATTTTCTTTAGGAATATTAGCCAAAGAAAATTACGCACTTGAGAGAGAGAGAGAGAGAGGAGAGAGAGAGACGAGAGAGAGAGAGAGAGAGAGAGAGAGAGAGAGAGAGAGAGAGAGAAGCTGTCACTATCAAATTCTGTTTATTTTTTTTAGGAATATTAGTCAAAGAAAATTACTTACTTTCGCCAGAGAGAGAGAGAGAGACGAGAGAGATGAGAGAGAGAGAGAGAGAGAAATCTGCCACTATCAAATCTGTTCATTTTCTTTAGGAATATTAGCCAAAGGAAATTACGCACTTGAGAGAGAGAGAGAGAGAGAGAGAGAGAGAGAGAGAGAGAGAGAGAGAGAGAGAGAGAGAGAGAGAGAGAGAGAGAAGCTGCCACTATCAAATCTGTTTATTTTCTTTAGGAATATTAGTCAAAGAAAATTACTTACTTTCGCCAGAGAGAGAGAGAGAGAGAGAGAGAGAGAGAGAGAGAGAGAAGCTGCCACTATCAAATCTGTTTATTTTCTATAGGATTATTAGTCAGAGAAAATTACTTACTTTCGCCAAAGAGAGAGAGAGAGAAGGAGAGAGAGAGGAGAGAGAGAGAGAGAGAGAGAGATGAGAGGAGAGAGAGAGAGAGAGAGAGAGAGAGAAATTACCACTCAAATCTATTTACTTTCTTTAGGAACATCGGTAAAATAAAGATATGAATTTTTGCCAAAGAGTTCTATCCCCAAATCCCGGATTCATTTTTTTTTTTTTTTTTTTTTTTTTTTTGCGTTCCAAGATTAACAACCCAATCATTTGGACATATTTCTCGGTTTTTAGACAAGAGCGCTAGTGTAGAGATGTTAACACATCACATCTTCTTGAAGAGCTTTTTTTACTTTTGGACGGCTGCTTTTCCGGTCCCATACTCTCTACAGGACCTCCACTGTCGTTCTACCCTGTTCGTTCAGAGTATTTAACGTTTCATACCACGTACTTTTCATTTACTGTTAAATCGTCACTGGTATACGACTCACGGGATAACTTTTATGAATGATGAATCCGACATCCCCACCACACTTACTCTCTCGCAGATTGTTTTCAACATCTGCTATTGTATAAATGATACTGATGTTTGGCTCGAATTCTAAAATGGAAGTAATCGTACATAATTAAACTCATCAAACGAAATTACTATATCTGGCTGCATATTTCACTATTATGATCTGTACAGTGGCAGTCGACCCATTATAGTGGTCCACTAGAAGCGCACTGTGGACAGTACTAAATGTTATTTTATAGTATCGATTCATTAGTCAGTTGCATTGGTATCAGAATTTTACTTTACCAAAGAGTACCTATGGTTCCTTCCGACCTAGCTATCTAGCACTTCCAACAACCTTACTCTATGTTCCTCCTCTCTTACGGAAAAGAAGTCTTCTGGTGATTTTATGAGAATACGAATCGGCGACGCAGTTGTCATGTTAAACTAGTTTCAACTACTAATAGTGGAACTATTTTTCATGATATGTGTAAAGAAGTATCTTTACGATTTGTAAAATGAATTTTTTAGGTTGCCATCCTACAAAATATGTAGTGAAGGTTTTAATTTATATAACAGCACACTGACAGGATACTAAATGTGTAACAACAATAACTCATGATAGATTCTGCAAATAAAACATATAAATAATAGACAACGGTAGTAGGTTAGACAAAGCACCAGCCACCCGTTGAGATACTACCGCTAGAGCAATTTGATCCTTTTACAGGCCAGACAATACTACAGTACATTGGATCCATTCGTAGTTACGGATAACTTTTCCTTTGCCTATACATATACCGAATAGTCTGGCCTATTCTTTCCACAACCTCCTCTGTCCTCATACACCTGACAACACGAGATTTCCAAACAATTCTTCTTCGCTTAAGGGGGTTAACTACTGCACTGTAATTGTTCAGTGGGTACTTTCCTCTTGGTATGGGTAGAAGAGACTCTTTAGCTATGGTAAGCAACTCTTCTAGGAGAAGGCCGCTTCAAAATCAACCTTTGTTCTCTAGTCTTGGGTAGTGCCATAGCCTCTGTACCATGATCTCCACTGTATTGGGTTAGAGTTCACTTGCTTGAAGGTACACTTATTTCCTTATTTCCTTTCCTCACTGGGCTAATAATTATAATAATAAAAGTGGACAAAATGAATTCGATGAAGACAAATGAAAAAGGGGAAGAACACAAAAAAGGGACATGACCTTTGAAACACGTAATAACGCAAAGCTATAATCCATACTTTAGGTAAAATATTAAATTAGTTTTACTGCAAATCTATAGTGCATCAACAATTCAAAAGAATTTGTAAGTTATGAAATTATTTTCAAACAGATACAATCGTAAAAGCATATATAAATGATGAAAAAGAAAGACATACAAAAAATCTTTTTTTTACTTGAGGAAAATAATGTACGAATTAAAAACAGGATTTGAATAATTACTAGAATTTAATAAAGCGAATAAATACCCCCAAACAAGCGGCACAGAAGGATATAAAGACGAAAATTCCCTTTTTTTTTTTTTTTTTTTTTTAAATATGAATCAAAAATAAAAAAAAACATGAAAAAATGACGCAAATGATAATTATTTTCTCCTCCATTCAGAGGTGTGACTATCAAGCTCCTTTTAGCCACTGGAGCTCAGACATGAGTCACTTTCCGTTGAAGTAAGTAAGGATTATCGGCCTTGAGTCACCCGCCATCACAGAGGACATGATCATGAGTGCTGCGTTGATCACCACCATAAAACTGACAAGACTTAAATACGGGGGAGGATTCGCTTTCAATTCCTCCCTATCAATACAAATTAATTGGAGATGCGAAGCACGCCATGCGTTCGCGCTATGAGGTTCTTTCTCCCAATCATCTGTAATTTGCTGCTTGCTGGAAGAATTACAATCTTTTCTAAACTTTTCATTCATTATATTTGATTATGTAAGTGTTTGTACATACACATACATACATAAACACGCAAACGTCAACAACAACAAATGGGATTTGGTCAGTTTTCCTCACCACACTGGCCAGTGCGGATTGGTGATAGTGGGAGATTTTCGTCTCATCGCTCACAGCAAACCAACCTAGTATGGGTGGCCCTGACCCGTACGACTTTGCCGATCATGGCACTACGAAAACCCTTTCACCACATTAGGTATCCCCACTCAGACAGGAATATATATATATATATATATATATATATATATATATATATATATATAAATTTATATATATGTATATATGTATATTGTTTAAATATATGTATATATATATATATATATATTTATATATATATATATATATATATTTATATGTCTATATGTGTATATATATATATATATATATACATACATATATATATATATATATATAAAATTTATATATGTACATATGTATATTATTTAAATATATATATATATATATATATATAATATATATATATATATATATATATATGTATATATTGCAAAGCCAACTTGCATCATATAAACAGTAGGCTACTTACATATATACATACAAACGCGCACACATGTAATTTCAAACAACGAAAATTTAAATATAAAACGAATTATCCGTCATTGGTGAGATGGGAAGCAATAAAAAACAACATATACAAATAGGAATTACAGATATACAAAAGAGACAAGAAAAATAGAACAAGAAAGATGCCAAAAGTTAAGAAGCAGACATTACTAAAGTAATGCAAAGAGATGCCTATCTAACTACGCATTCATGTAGCTGTGACTTTATTGCATTCAATTAGTAGAAGTGACTATCAAAGCTGTAAACCCTTAAACTTAACATACGACGCTGTTGGTGTAAGAATAACATCTTAATAATACAAACCACTAATGGGTTGGGATCGCGTTACAAATGTATTCTGAATACATAATGATTGTACTTTTTATTTTGGCTAATCGTCTCATAAAATAGAAGTTACTTGTAACATTCAAGTAACAAGCAGAATACCAAATATGTCGAGTCAATGGTATTCTAATACGGAGGATTATTCTTTTTATCGCATGCCCTAACTGAGCGACTGAGACTATTCTATCTCATTCGAGCTAGGGTTGTGGTGGCCTATTGGAAACGTCCCCGCTTGGCGTTCTGCTGGACGGGATATGAATCCCGCTCAAACTCGATAGTTACTTGTAGTGTCTACAACCTCATTATCCTTGTGTGCTAAGGATATGGCGTTTGGAGGAGCCTAAAGGTCTACCTGTTGAGTCATCAGCAGTCATTGCCTGGTCGTTTCTGGTCCTAGCTCATGTGGAGAGGGGGCTTGGGCGCTGATCATATGGATATATGGCGAGTCTCTAGGGGCTTGTCCTGCTGGGGTATTGTCACTGTCCCTAGCCTCTGCCATTCATGAGCGGCCTTTAAACCTGTAAGCTGAGGCTCAAAGATCCACAAGAATTATACAGTAACCACGTTAACTTGGGACAACAGAAAGAAATGTAGCATTCGAATGAAACTAAACTAGTTAAGTGGACGAGCATTGAGTGAATGAAAAAATAACGATAATCAAACAATTACACCAAAAACCTTAATGAAAATAGCGATAATAACAAATATCGGAATTACGGAATTTCTTATGAAAACATTAGCATATTTGTAGTGGTTGGAAACACTAAAAGGAGGATTAGGTAGATTATTATACCATTAAAATCAAACTCGCAATCTTTTGGGGTGCAACATAAGAATAGTCCTTCAACTAATTGGTAGTAGCTTGGCCAGTGCACCAGCCACCCGTTGAAATACTACCACTAGAGAGTTAGGGGTCTTTCGACTGGCCAAACAGTACTACATTGGATCCTTCTCTCTGGTTACGGTTCTTTCCCTTTGCCTACACAGACGCCAAATAGTCTGGCCTATTCCTTACAGATTCTCCTCTATCCTCATACACCTGACAACACTGAGATTACCAAACAATTCTTCTTCACTCAAGGGGTTATCTACGGCAATGTAATTGTTCTGTGGCTATTTACCCCTTGGTAAGGGTAAAAGAGACTCTTTAGCTATGGTAAGCAGCTCTTCTAGGAGAAGGACCCTCCAAAATCAAACAGTTGTTCTCTATTCTTGGGTAGTGCCATAGCCTCTGGGTTAGAGTTCTCTTGCTTGAGAGTACACTCGGTCACACTGTTCTATCTAGTTTCTCTACATCTTGTTTTGTTGAACTTTTTATTGTTTATATAGGAAATATTTATTTCAAATGCTGTTACTATTCTTAAAATATTTTATTTTTTCTTGTTTCCTTTCCTCACTGGGCTATTTTCCCTGTTGGGGCCCCTGGGCTTATAGCATCCTGCTTTTCCAACTAGGGTTGTAGCTTAGCATTTAATAATAATAACAATAATTTGCATAATATGCTAAAAAACTGACAACTATAACAATTATTATTATCTTTCGGTAGTAGACATTCTTTAAGGCATGTTTCAGTAAATTATCGCTGCCTCAGTAGCGTTTATTTTACAGTTGAGCTTTTCTAGTAAAAGGTTAAAGGCCGACCATGAATGGCAGATGCAAGGGACAGTGACATTGTCCTAGAGACTGACTATATATACATATGATCATCATCCTAGCCCCCTCTCCACCCAAGCTAGGACAAAGGAGGGCCGGGCAATGGCTGCTGAAGATTCAGCAGAAAGACCTATAGGCTCCCCAAACACCCCCATACGTAGCTCACAAGGATGGTGAGGTTGCAGTGACCAGAGGAACTAACGAGTTTGAGCCGGACTCGAACCCCAGTCTGGCGTTCACTATTCAGGTACGTTACCACATTGGCCACCACAACCCTACTGCTCGTGCTTTCCTTTTTTTTTTCCCTCAGCACTGCATCCTGTCAGTAATTGTGTTATATTTGCCATCGGTAAGGGGGAGCAAAATGCACCATCACTAATGTAATAAAATGTCTTAGTATAGGCAAAAAAAAAACATTATCTTGTCCCGCAATCCTCCACTGAGTGTGTTAGCAGAACTGCAATCACTCTGTTGCTAAAGCAATAATTTGCCCTATCTATCCAAAGAACAACTTATCTCGAATAATTTTTCCGATTAATGAAATGTTAAAGAAGACGCCATTGTTGTTCTTGCATAGGTAGTAATGTCCCCAATAATTTTCTCACGACAAGCTGGGCTTTGTAACACAAATTCTATTTTTATTCCTAGTTCAGTTACGGACGAGGTCACATAGTCATTAACCTTAGTTGATGATGGAATGACATCATTAGTGGATTATGGTGGCCTATTGGAAACGTCCCTGCCTGGTGATCTCCGGGCTTAGGTTCGAGTCCCACCCAAGCTCAATAGTTCTTGTAGTATCTGGAACCTCACCGTCTTTGCGAGCTAAGAAAGGAGATTTTTGTGGAAGCCTATATATCTACCCGCTGAGTTATTAACAGACTTTGCCGAGCTCTCCCTGTTCCTAGCTTGGGTGGAGAGGGAGCTTGGGCGCAGATCATATGCATATTAATCAGTGGCTAGGCCTAGGCATAGTCCTGTTAGTTAGGGCATTGTCACTGTCCCTTGCCTCTGCCATTCATGAGCGACCTTTAAATAGGAAGTTTGAATGGTTTGACAAATGTTATTGTTGTTTATTTAATCTATGGCATTTGGCCCTATAATTTTCAATTTTGACAGTACTTAAAGATATTGCAACTGCAACCCAGGTTGCTGTGGCCTGATTGGTAACGTTTCTGCCTGGTGTTTGCCGGTCGGGGGTTCGAGTCCCGATCAGACTCGTTAGTGCCATTGGTGTCTGCAACCTTACCATCCTTGTGAGCTAAGGTTGGGGGGTTTGGGGGAGCCTATAGGTCTATCTGCTGAGTCATCAGCAGCCACTGCCTGGCTCTCCCTGGTCATAGCCTGGGTGGAGAGGAGGCTTGGGCGCTGATCATATAATATATGATCAGTCTCTAGGGCATTATCCTGATTGCTAGGGCAATGTCACTGTCCCTTGCCTCTGCCATTCATGAGCGACCTTTAAACCTTTAAAAGGAAGTACCACACAACATATGTATATCTACGCATGTCTATCTACCTTTGTGCCAAGTTTAAATGACATATCTTGAACCCTGTTGAAGGTTTTGTGACTGAAGATCTATACATGATAGTTATGAATGAACAGACACACAGACATACAGAGAGAAATATTATAGTCGCCCGACACTAACGGCAGGAGATTAATAAGAAAAGGAAGCTAAATATCAAGTTTCTATACAACTTTGGTCATTACCAAACTACAATAAAAAACCGATATTAAGAAAAAAAAAACTTTCCAACAACTCTGATATTTATATACTGTATATATATATATATATATATAGATATATATAGATATATATATATATATATATATTTATTTATAAATATATATATAGATTTAGATATATATATATATATATATATATTATTCTTTGTCGGCATCTTTTCCCACTTTTGCATTTTCTTAATGGAGACCATCTACAATTGGAATTCCGGCGCAGAACGACGAAGTCTGAAGATTTTCATATATATATATATATATATGTGTGTGTGTGTGTGTGTGTGTATGTGTGTGTGAACAAATAAACAAATAAACAAGAGTGTAAGATGAGTCGATGTACTATAATAATTCAGTATGCTGTGCTGTCGTTACACCGCATGAATGAAGATATAAAATTAATGATGATATAAAGATTCGACACGAAGCTCATCAGCGAATGTTGCCAAGTTTCTTAACTACGGATCGGACGTTGTAAGGGACAAGAAAAGAAGCAAGTTTTTGCCCGCACCGCAAATAATGTACATCCCCTTCCATCCCCAAAGAGGAAAGAGAAAGTCCGAGATTCCCTTATAAATATTCATAAAGTTTCGCAGGAAATCCCTTTTGCGATGACACGCAAAGATTAAAGTGACTCCGACCCATTCGCACCGAGCAATTATGAAATTGGAACTCGATAGAAGGTGTATGACAAACGGCCTCTTCTCCGCATTAACCCCCCAATTAGAGTGTCAATATTAATTTAACCTCACCACCTTGTGTCGCTTAATTCACCTGGTGAGTCGGAGAGGGCCCGAAACACCGCCACTATAAAGGCGAAACCCCCAATCTAAAACGCTGCTGATAGAACTGAGAGAGGTAATGTGGCTTAGCAGATTCTTGCCCCTGTGGGCATAATTGGCCGGCCATAAGATCCTGTGGTTCGGTGATAGAAGCAAGGTGCTAAATTGACCCCTGCTTGCATGCAACCGCGTCTGCTTTCAGAACTGAATGGAATAGAAAAAAAAAAGTGATTGGTAATCACAAAGAGGATTTCTGGCCCCTTCTTTTTTTACAGGCACTTATCTCGATGTTGGCATCTAAAGTATAGCTCAGGTGTTAAAATATGTAGGTAACATGAAGAGGCTTTTGAATGCTTGTTACGCTGCATGCTGATTATATCATAACGGAGAAGAAAATGATTCGGGGAAGGAATGTTTTGACAATGTCAATTTTATGGGCCAAACGGAGTCCAGGTATATTATCTCTTAGGACGGAGGGAAACGCTTTGAATCGCTGTTCTGAGAGGGTCAGTTGAAATAAGATTTTTATTTGCGGATTCTGAGCTGTATTCTTATGGTTGCAATATCTGGTATCTATTGATGCATTTAAACGAATATGATGTTGAAGCAGTAAATGATTCTATAAATCTCTGTTGGCAGTGTTTTTATATACTGTGGCCTACTGTGTGTGTGTATATATATATATATATATATGTATGTATGTATGTATATATATACAGTATATATATATATATATATATATGTATATATATTCAAAGCTCAGTTTGATTAAATTTACAAATCAAAAATCATAAACCTGATTGGTAGCCTCTAGTCAATAGAGAAAAATCTGGAATACGCATTAGTAATACATATAACTAAAGTTATCACAGCATATATATATATATATATATATACTGTATATGTGTGTGTTTGTGCGCGCGAGTGTACCTCAAAAATACATATATATATAAAAGCTTGCGGCCATAATCATATGAATGAAGCCTTTTTCCTTCAACTTTGAAATACCAATAGGACTTTTCGCAATTCATAAAGCTTGTTGCCTATCCTTTGCAATTACTATCTACAAAAATCAGCAAAATTTTCTTTTTAACTTATGAAGAAACTAATAACTTATCTATTTCCTTTAATTGTATTTCATTATACAATAATGAAACTCTTTTGAGTACATCTGAAATGTATTCCATATAAACCGAAATAAATAGACAAACACGTTTCATACTTGAATTGCTTCATGTCTATGGGAGGCATCTTTTAAATTGCCGCACCAAAGAATTGTAATGAAAACTGTTTCTATTGTTTATTATCATTATTATTATTATTATTACTTGCTAAGTTACAACCCAAGTTGGAAAAGCAAGACCTTATAAGCCCAGGGGCCCCAACAGGGAAAGTAGCCCAGTGAGGAAAGGAAACGAGGAAAAATAAAACATTTTACGAACAGCAACACCTAAACAAATATTTCCTATATAAACTATAAAAACTTTCTACATGCAAAGAAAACTACTCTTTTCGAAAAATAAATCAGAGCGCATAAAATGCAGCATTAAACATCCAGGTGTCATTCCCAAGCAGGAAAGCAAGAAGTTACTTTTCCAACTGATAAAAACCTTCACTGAAATAGATCTTCGACTATTTTGTAGGAAGTTCACATCCTTGACGAACCACTGTAATAACCATTGCAACTTTGAATTATCGTTAAACGAGAGGTTGCTACATGAGGAATGCTAGTACGAAGTTTAAAGATTTAATGGCCACCCATGAATGGCAGAAGAAAAAGACAGTGGCATGGCCCTATCAAGCAGGACAATGACCTGTAGACAGACTACATATATACATATATGATCAGCGCCCAAGCTAGGACCAAGAAGGACCAGGCAATGGCTACAGATGACTCAGTAGATAGACCTAAAGGGTCCCCAAAACCCCCATCCTTAGCTCACTAGGCTGGTGAGGTTGCAGCCACCAAAGGAACTAACGAGTTTGAGTGGGACTCCAACCCCAGTCTGGCGATCACCAGGCAAGGAGGCAACCACATAGGCCATCACAACCCTAATTTGCAGATAATGCAGTTAGTCTTAATAGTTATACCTTCTCCATCATAAGGTTTAATACTACACAGTATTCCAGCTATAAACAAATTAAGGAATAATGTTCCTAATTAGACAGCTGAATCGGTGGAACTTCAAAAGTTCAAACTTTGTTATTTTTTTTTTTTTATGTTGAACACGCTAACATACTATAAGTCTCTCTTTATTGTATATATATGACTGGTATATCTAAATGTTATTACTGTTCTTAAAATATTCTATTTTAATTGTTCATTATTTCTCTTGTTTGTTTCTTTATTTCCTTTCCTCACTGGGCTACTTTTCCTTGTTGGAGCCTTAGGCTTATAGCATCCTGCATTTCCAACTAGGGTTGTGGCTTAGTTAATAATAATAATAATAATAATAATAATAATAATAATAATAATAATAATAATAATAATACTGCTAATAATGATGATGATAATGATAATAAAGCATTGAACAAGGAAGACTTTGCAGCAGTCATATTCAAAAGTCATATTAAGTCATATTTAAGTCATATTAAAAACTTTTAACGAGTCCGATATATAACTGTCAGTTATTATAAAATGTCATTCTCCTTCGTGGCCATTTAGTTGACTACTCAGCAAGGTGGAATGTGAAATTATATCTCTCTCTCTCTCTCTCTCTCTCTCTCTCTCTCTCTCTCACACTTTTATCCTCACAGTCTTGCTGTTTTAAACAGCAATCGCTTATATATTATCTAATGATCACATCAACTTCAAAGGGCATATATATATATATATATATACATATACATATATGTACAGAAGATTTAGCACTCGCTTATAATTTATCTGATGATCACCTAACTACAAAGAGCATATATATATATATATATATAAGAGTGAGAGAGAGAGAGAGAGAGAGAGAGTAAAATCTTTTCCGCGGATTCCCCAAGCACTGATTCGATTCTACGCTTGTTGAGCTATTGATATCATTATCAAAAATTATACGCTGAACATTTGCTCAATTGCAGCCCTAATCTAGAATCTAGAATCACTGGGTATTCTGTTAAACAGCGTGTCATTACATCGTCACTCCTTAGTCCATTATATTCAGTAATTCCCTCTATATTCTATTTGCCATAATTTAATTTAATGTAGAATTTGAATTTACTGCATAAAATTATAAATAAATATCTATTTTCTTTTTCTGAATATGCAAGAACCAGTTTTACTCTCTAGAGTTCTCTTGCTTGAGGGTACACTCGGGCACACTATTCTAACTAATTTCTCTTCCTCTTGTTTTCTTAAAGTTTTTATAGTTGCATAAAACTATAAACAAATTTCTTTCGTCTTTTTCTGAATATGTAAGAACCAGTTTCACTCTCTAGAGTTCTCTTGCTTGAGGGAACACTCGGGCACACTATTCTATCTAATTTCTCTTCCTCTTGTTTTGTTAAAGTTTTTATGGTTGCATGAAATAATATACAAATTTCTTTTGACTTTTTCTGAATATGCAAGAACCAGTTTCACTCTCTAGAGTTCTCTTGCTTGAGGGTACACTCGGGCACACTATTCTATCTAATTTCTCTTCCCCTTGTTTTCTTAAAGTTTTTATAGTTGCATAAAATTATATACAAATTTCTTTTGTCTTTTTATGAATATGTAAGAACCAGTTTCACTCTCTAGAGTTCTCTTGTTTGAGGGTACACTCGGGCACACTATTCTGTCTAATTTCTCTTCCTCTTGTTTTCTTAAAATTTTTATAGTTGCATAAAACTATATACAAATTTCTTTTGTCTTTTTATGAATATGTAAGAACCAGTTTCACTCTCTAGAGTTCTCTTGCTTGAGGTTACACTCGGGCACACTATTCTATCTAATTTCTCTTCCTCTTGTTTTCTTAAAGTTTTTATAGTTTATATAGGAGATATTTATTTTTATGTTATTACTGTTCTTGACACATTTTATGTTTCCTTGTTTCCTTTCTTCACTGGGTTATTTTCCCTATTGGGGCCCCTGGACTTATAGCATTCTGCTTTTCCAACTAGGGTTGTAGCCTAGCAAGTAATAATAATAATAATATTAATAATCATAATAATAATAATAACAATAATAATAATAATAAATAATAGCATACATATTGCTTCTGTTGCAAATTTTTAGCCACCACTGCAACCCTCTTAATACCCAAGTAAGGAAGGTACAAAAAGATTTGGTTGTTTGTTAAAGAACTGATTCTCAACATTTTTGTTATCTTTTAAAAAATATCCACTTAAATAAAAAAGAAAGCGGTTTAAGGATATCATAACATGTGAACATGAACTAAGCTCAGCCTTACTTTTCATTCTTTTCCATGTCTAATGAAAGCACCAAAATTAGAAGTGGTAAAAAAAAAAATAAATAAATAAATAAATAAATAAAAAACACGCATTTAACTTTGACAATATAAAGAATGTAATTTTGGTTTGACTGTTTAGATATGAATTATATTGTTAACTGTTTTTGTAATATTTTATTTCAATTGTTCATTACATGTCTTATAGTTTATTTATTTCTTTATTTCCTTTCCTCACTGGGCTATTTTCCCTGTTGGAGCCCTTGGGCATAGCATCCAGCTTTTCCGATTACGATTGCAACTTAGCTAATAATAATAATAATAATAATAATAATAATAATAATAATAATAATCAGTAGCGAATGAGGCTAATTTTATCTGAGAATTTTTGCTAAAAGGGGATGTTTTAAGGTTGATGTTGATTTTAGACATTCTTCTACGGTAAAATAATTGTGATGAACTCAACATTTGATAGTGTAGGTTTCATATGTGAAATTATGAAATTCCATGCAATGGTTGTGATTTGGAATGATGTTGGCAACCAGATTTATCCAACATAAATATTGTGCCCTACTGACTTTTGCTGTATATCAAGTCACGTGATCCTTGTGACAGTAAAGCATATATATAACTCTAGCGGTAGTGTTGTTAGGTGTATGAGGACAGAGGAGAATCTGTAAAGAATAGGCCACACTATTCGGTGTATGTGTAGGCAACGGGAAAGTGAACCGTAACCAGAGAGAGGGATCCAATGAAGGACCCCATAACTCTCTAGCGGTAGTATCTCAAACGGTGGCTGGTGCCCTGGCCAACCTACTACAATTGAAGAGATTACTAATTTTAACTTAATAATAATAATAATAATAATAATAATAATAATAATAATAATAATAATAAGTGTACTTAAAATCCCTCTGGGTAAAAAAAGAAAGACAAACAATGAAATAATAATACTAATAATAATAATAATAAAAATAATAATAATAATAATAACAATAATAATAATAATAATAATAAGTGTACTTTAAAGCCCTGTGGGTAAAAAAGACAAACAATAAAATAATAATAATAATAATAACAATTATAATAATAATAATAATAACAATAACAATAATAATAAGTGTACTTTAAAGCCCTCTGTGTAAAAAGGCGAACACTTAAAAAAAAAAAAAAATTCCAAAAGGTCTACCCCCGATAACTTTCCCTCTCAGCAATCTATAGATTTTGTATTTCTACTTTTATAACAAGACCCGTTCTCGGCAGGGCTTCCAAAACGCCTCGACTGCATCCTGACCTCTAGCCCAAAAACCGGCCTTCAAAAGGATTACACAAAAATGATGATGTGTAAAGCATTCTCAACCACGGCGGAGGGTGAAGGTAAACGCCCCCGTAACCTGTTGTTGTCTCATAAACACAGAAATAAATCCAGCTCGTTATAGGGTAACTGTGAGGATTCATTTGCAAGGAGCCGTAGACAATATTAGGACGAGATCATTGTATGAAGAACCCGTTGAGACGCTCTTGGTGGTCTTGCCACATGAGAGAGAGAGAGAGAGAGAGAGAGAGAGAGAGAATATGCCGCTATCAAATCTGTTTATTTTCTTTGGGAATATTAGAGAAAGGAAATTCGCACTTTCGCCAGATAAGAGAGAGAGAGAGAGAGAGAGAGAGAGAGAGAGAGAGACTTAATAGGCTAACTGCCTAACAGCTAATTTCATTTATAATGTTCAGTGATATAAGTTCATTCATAAATTTCAATGACTTGATACAGTATTTTTGCTATCATTGAAATCACATAAAAGCAAACTACAAATAAAAGAAAAACAATTAATGTAGAGATGACGTCACACACTTTAAGTATAACCAAACAAACAAATCAAATATTAAATCCTATATCAACGATTACTCTTGAACAAACTGATGGGAAATGAACAACATCACGATTTCGACATTCATCATGCCAAGTCATGCTCTTAAATGAACTCATGCCTAACCATATAACGGGAAAAAAAAAAATATTTTCTCTTTTTATTCTTGAAACAGATTGAATCAGTTTGGGAGGACCCAAACTACTTTGCCACAGATGAACCGATTTTGTCCCAATTTCATCTACGACCATTTTAACTATATGATGTTCCTTTGAAGCAAACAATAGGTTCCAGGATATACATTACGGTCGTTCTTAAATATAAAGGCGCACAATACTGTAAATTTAATGTGAAATATGGATATGCGCCATATACATGCTACCTGTTGCAAGTCTTCATATTAAAGAAGTTAAACACATGTATATATATTTACTGTATATGTACATACATGATATATAACTATATAGACAGATTAATTCACCAAACGTTTTACTGGGCTCCACAAGGCACTAGAAAAGTTGGAAGACCTAGGCCTTCCTGGCTGATGACCATGAAGCGTGAAGTAGATGATGATGAATGGAGTATCAATATAAAAGCTCAAGATAGAGACGTGAATGGCGAAATCTAAACCGAGGCCCTTTGCGTCAATGGCGTAGGAGGTCAAACGCAGGCTCTTGCATGAGATTTCTACAGCGTCTTCTATTAGCGTGATTTTTCCCCATTCGTATGGGTAACACGGTTGCCTTCTTTTGAAGGACTTTGCTTTGGCTTTTGGGAATGGACCGTAGTCCCGACCGGCTGCCTTGCCTGTTATGAGCCTGATAATCTACTCACATACAGCTCTACCGAGGTATAGTGGTTTAGTACTTAGAATACGGATTTCTGGGCCCACGTACGATCCATTATATCGTTCACAAGTCCTGCATCCGTAAATAGGTATCAACATCAGCCAGGGTTCGAATAGAAATGATGATTGACTCCAAGGAGGTTTTAGCAACGTCAGCTTAAGGACTTGAGGAGTCAGAAGTCTTTATATCGCACGTGTGCCATCAAAATAAAGACTAATATCGAATTACAGAGTTTTTTTGAGACAGCACTTCAAATCTGTGATTACCTGGCTCTGGTTATATAGAAAAGAAAAAAGTATATATAATTTCTTCTCTCTGTAAATGGCTGCTTTTAGAAGTCTGTCATCTCGTAAATTTCAATCAAATAGAGTATAAGTTAAATTCTAAAAGTTTGTCATCACCTTCATTCCTTTCAAAATAGAGCATAGATTAGTTTAGAAATTTGTCATCACCTTCATTCCTCTCAAAATAGAGCATAGATTAAAGTTTAGAAGTTTGTCATCACCTTCATTCCTCTCAAAATAGAGCATAGATTAAAGTTTAGAAGCTTGTCATCACCATTCCACTAGAAATAGAGCTTAGATTTAAATTTTAAAGTTTGTTCTTCTTTCATTCAACACAAAATAGAGCTTAGATTAAATTTTATAAATTTGTCATCGCCTTCAATCCACTCAAAATAGAGCATAGGTTTAAGTGTAGAAGTTTAGCATCACCTTCATTCCTCTCAAATAGAGCATAAATCAAAGTTTAAAAGTTTGTCATACCTTCATTCAACACAAAATAGAGCATAATTAAAGTTTAGCAGCTTTCCATCACCTTCAATCTACTCAAAATAGAGCAGAGATTAAGGTTTAGAAGTTTATCATACCTTCATTCAACTTAAAATAAAGCATAAATTAAGGATTAGAAGTTTGTCATCTCCCTCATTCCTCTCAAATAGAGCATAAATTAAAGTTTAGAAGTTTGTCATCTCCCTCATTACTCTTTAATAGAGCATAAATTGAAGTTTAAAAGTTTGTCATCTCTTTCATTCCTCTTAAATAGAGCTTAAATTAAAGTTTAAAAGATTGTCATCTCTTTCATTCCTCTCAAATAGAGCATAAATTAAAGTTTAGAAGTTTGTCATCTCCTTCATTCCTCTTAAATAGAGCATAAATTAAAGTTTAAAAGTTTGTCACCACCTTCATTCCTCTTAAATAGAGCATAAATTGAAGTTTAGAAGTTAGTCATCTTCATTTCTCTCATATAGAGCATAAATGAAAGTTTAGAAGTTCGTCATCACTTTCATTCCTCTCAAATAGAGCAAAAATTAAAGTTTAGAAGTTTGCCATCACTTTCAAACAGAGAATAAATTAAAGTTTTTAAATTTGTCATTACTTTCATTCCACCCAAACAGAGCATAGATTAAAGTTTAGAAGTTTATCATGGCCTTCATTCCACCCACTCAAATAGTGCATAGGTACTCGTACTTTGTGCTTCAGTCCAGAACGAGTGCAAGTTGTATAACATCTTTTGCCAATCATCATATCTCCATTTCAGAACTTCGATCAGCCACCTCCTTTCAATGTTTCCTCCCGGCCTCTTCCATCTTTTCTACCATGACCCCCTCCCCCATTCTCACTCTCTGACCCCTTCCAGCCCCTCTCCCTCTCCTCCCTTCCCACGCAACCCTCTCCCATTCCCTGCGGGTGGAAGATAATTCGGGTAATTTCGGCACAGGTATATTGATGAAGGTAAAGTGGATTTAGATTATAGTCTGTCGCCACCTAATGGCAAGACAGCAATAACCAAGGCAAATACAGCATAGCGGGGTTTCGTGGATCGGAGCACGGACCCTCCAGGGAAAGAAAAAGAACAGATTTCAATTTAGAGAGAGAGAGAGAGAGAGAGAGAGAGAGAGAAATGATATATATATATATATATATATATCTTTGGGTGAAGTAAAACAGAATAGTGGGCGAAACTAGATATTAAGAAAATAAAACCATGAGAGAGAGAGAGAGAGAGAGAGAGAGAGAGTAAAACCAAATAGTGGGTGAAAATTGATAAACGAAACTAGATATTAAGATAATAAAACCATGAGAGAGAGAGAGAGAGAGAGAGAGAGAGAGAGGTATTGAAATAAAACAAGAGTAGTGGATGGAAATGCAAAAAAGGAAGCTAGATACCAAGATTATAAAACCATGAGAGAGAGAGAGAGAGAGAGATAGAGAGAGAGAGAGAGAGAGAGAGAGAGAGGTATTGAAATAAAACAAGAGAAGTGGAAGGAAATGCAAAAAAGGAAGCTAGATGCCAAAATTATAAAACCATGAGAGAGAGAGAGAGAGAGAGAGAGAGAGGTATGAATAAAACAAGAGTAGTGGATGGATAATGCAAAAAAGGAAGCTAGTATTGACAGATTATAAAACCATAGAGAGGAGTTGAGAGATAGAGAGAGAGAGTCGTGTTAATATAAAAGCAAATTAAATAATATTCCCAAATATCTGAAATAAAAAAGAAATCATGTTAACTTTGTTCACTCATGCTTAAAGAAGAGGAGAGAGGGAGAGAGAGAGAGAAATGTAAATTTCGTGGTATGTTCGTTTAGCATACGCCAATGAAAGAAACTTTGAGATAAGTTCTTGAAACGATATTAATCTTTAGCAGGCGTCATAAGTTCTATCAAAATTTTTGAAACTGCAAAAGCTACCGTTTTTTTTTCTTTTTTTTTTGACGATCGACAAATTGTTCGTGTTGGCTTTCTCCAATGACATACTGGAACTATATTATATTTATATACTATATATCTATACATATATACACATATCGATATATTTTATATATATATAATATATATATACATATACTATATATATATATATAATGTATATATATATATATATATAACTAATGCTATTTAATACCATTTTTATTACAGTCACAAGCAATTGTGTATGACAGTGTATATATATATATATATGTGTGTGTGTGTGTGTGGGTGTGTGTGTGTGTGGTGTGTGTAATGAAAGGATGCCCAGAACAAATTATTACTCAGTTACTTTCTAGACAAATTCAGCCTCAGGACTAAAATTCTAAAGCCATATAAGTGTGTATATATTTATACTTGTACATGCATATACAGTATATGTATATACATATATTGCGTTTGCATACACACGTATATATGTATTCAAATACATAGTAAATGCATATATAAACTGCATGATCCCAATTGAAAAATATACACGTTAATAAAAAAATTCAGATGTGTATATTTTCTAACTTTTAATTCAAGAACAAACTTTACACCACAAAGAGAAAGAAATTTGAGATATATATTCAGTGTATGTAATTTAGAGATTTAACTCAATAAAAAAGTTACGTATTTTTTTTTTTTATATAGAATCACCTATTTGCTGACACACCTAAGATTCAATAAACTGCATCAAAGACCTAGAGATTAAACCTTGCAAATGTTCATGCATATATATAAATATATACACACAAAATTATATATATATATATATATATATATTTATATATATACATATATATAAAGATATATATATATATATATATATATATTTATTTATTTATATATATAATTATATATATACATATATATATATATGTATATATATATATATATATATATATTCTTATGGAGAGAAAGAAAATCCCACCAATCTCTCATTGAGAGATAAAAGAACCTTATAATGAAAAGGGAATTTTAGGTTTGCAATCAAATGAGGGCAAAATCATTTCCATCCTTCATATTGTACACAGTTACTCACGATTGATTTAGTTCAACAGATAAGTTGAAAAACCAAAGAGAGAGAGAGAGAGAGAGAGAGAGAGAGAGAGAGAGGGGGGGGAACTCTATTAATACGAAATCTGTCTCAGATTAATGCAAAAAAATGCCAATCTATGTTGAAAAATGAATAACTAGAGATTCCAAAACATTTGGAAAAAAAGGAAAAAAAAAAAAAAGACCGCTTTGAAGTTTATAATAGGATAAAGAAATGAACGAAAGAGAGACAATTACACATTTCTTTTATTATTATTATTATTATTATTATTATTATTATTATTATTATTATTATTATTATTATTATCATTACCTGCTAAGCTACAATCCTAGCTGGAAAAGCAGGATGCTATAAGCCCCAAGGGATCCAATAGGGAAAATAGCCCAATGAGAAAAGGAAATAAGGAAAAACTACGAGAGAAGTTTAAGAACAATAATATTACAATTAATCTTTTTACATATACAACTGTACGAAAATTTGAAAATAACAAGATGATAAAAACTTCAAAATAAGAAGAGCAAGAGAAACAAGATAGAATAGTGTCTCCTGCAGTCTACGATAAAAATGAAGATAATGATGAAGATGGAGGAGTGTAGTGAAACCCCCCCCCCCCCCCCCCCCCCCCACGCAACCAC
Organism: Palaemon carinicauda; assembly: GCF_036898095.1. Lineage (NCBI taxonomy): Eukaryota > Metazoa > Arthropoda > Malacostraca > Decapoda > Palaemonidae > Palaemon > Palaemon carinicauda. Next base: position 296,285,753 of record NC_090725.1, on the reverse strand, counting down.
GAAAGGGCGTCTACCATTGGCTGATCCGATGGTCTTCCAAATCACCAACTTCTCCTTTATCTCGAGCCATCGTTCCTAG
>NC_090725.1:296281520-296285174 GCF_036898095.1 Palaemon carinicauda | reverse complement strand
AAGATCATTTCCATTTTTCATACTGTACACAGTTACTCAGGATTGATTAAGGTTAACACACAAGTTGAAAAACCAAAAAGTTCTTGAGAGAGAGAGAGAGAGAGAGAGAGAGAGAGAGAGAGAGAGAGAGACTTTAATAACACGAAATCTGTCTCAGATTAATGCAAAAATGCCACTCTATGTTGAAAAATTGCCGAACTAGAGATTCCAAAACATTGGGCAACTTAAAAGAAAAAAAAAAGGACCGCTTTGAAGTTCATAATAGGATAAAGAAATGAACGACAGAGAAACAATTACACATTTCTTTTATTATTATTATTATTATTATTATTATTACCTGCTAAGCTACAATCCTAGTTGGAAAAGCAGGATGCTATAAGCCCCAGGGATCCAATAGGGAAAATAGCCCAGTGAGGAAAGGAAATAAGGAAAAACTACGAGAGAAGTTTGAGAACAATAACAACATTACGATTAATCTTTCTATATATACTACTGTACGAAAACTTGAAAATAACAAGATGATAAAAACTTCAAAATAACAAAAGCAAGAGAAACAAGATAGAATAGTGTCTCCTGCAGTCTCCGATAAAAAATGAAGATAATGATGAAGATGGAGGAGTGTAGTGACCTCCACCCCCCCCGCCCCCCACCCCCCCACGAAAGGGAGTCTACCATTGGCTGATCCGATGGTGTTCCAAATCACCAACTTCTCCTTTATCTGGAGCCACCGTTCCTGGGGGCACACGGTGTGGACTATCAGAATGTCTAACGTGACTTGTAGATACACTTTATTATCATTATTATCATTACTATCCAAGCTACAACCCTAGTTGGAAAAGCAAGATTCTATAAGCCCAAGGGCTCCAATAGGGAAAAAATAGCCCAGTGAGGAAAGGAAATAAGGAAATAAATAAATGAAGAGAACAAATTAACAATAAATCATTCTAAAAAAAGTAACAACGTCAAAACAGATATGTCCTATATAAACTATTAACAACGTCAAAACAGATATGTCATACATAAACTATAAAAAGACTCATGTCCGCCTGGTCAACAAAAAGGCCTTTGTTCCAACTTTGAACTTTAGAAGTTCTACTGATTCAACTACCCGATTAGGAAGATCATTTCACAACTTGGTAACAGCTGGAATAAAACTTCTAGAGTACTGCGTAGTATTGAGCCTCATGATGGAGAAGGGTAAGTTACAATTGAAAGGAATTATGCCTATCACGATATAGGTGAAAATTTTTCATCTTTGCTACGGTTACGAATATCACTCAAACTAGAAGATGGAATGATCTTCCTAATCGGGTGGTTGAATCAGTTGAACTTCAAAAGTTCAAAGTTGCAGCAAATGTTTTTTCATGTTGAAGAGGCTGACATAAGTCTTTTTATAGTTCATATATGACATATCTGTTTTGACGTTGTTACTGTTTTTGGAATGATTTATTGTTGATTTGTTCTTATCATTTATTTAGTTCCTTATTTCCTTTCCTCACTGGGCTATTTTCCCTATTGGAGCCCTTGGGCTTATAGTATCTTGCTTCTCCAACTAGGGTTGTAGCTTGGCTATTAATAATAATAATAATAATAATAATAATAATAATATCTTGGGTAAAAATATAACATGTCGCTCAAAAGAATAGATATAACCTTGGGAAGAACATAAAAACCTACATAGATAAAAAAGTGAATAAAATATTGAACGAAAAGATACTTAACGCGTAGGTCAGACAGCCTATAAACCGATATATTTTTCATCGAAAACAGAGATCGGCATTTAAGGGAAAAGTAATTTGGAATATTCTTTTAACTAAAATAGAAGAGTTATATCGACTCCTAATCTTTAAAAGTCATAAGTAATATCAACCAAAAGCTGATAATAATTCCACAGTGCCTCTGATATATATAAAGGCTAAAGATTATACACTCATCTTAAATAAGTATAGTAACACCCAGCAAAGATCACCTGGAATGCCTTCAAATAAAAGTTCTATTCCAGCTGTTACCAAGTTGTGGAATGATCTTCCTAATCGGGTAGTTGAATCAGTAGAACTTCAAAAGTTCAAAGTTAGAGCAAATGCTTTTTTGTTGACCAGGCGGACATGAGTCTTTTTATAGTTTATTTATTACATATTTGTCTTTGATGATGTTAATAGTTTATATATGACATGTCTGTTTTGACGTTACTTTTTTTTAGAATGATTTATTGTTAATTTGTTCTCTTCATTTATTTATTTCCTTATTTCCTTTCCCCACTGGGCTATTTTTTCCCTGTTGGAGCCCCTGGGCTTATAGGATCTTTTCTTTTCCAACAAGGGTTGTAGCTTGGATAATAATAATAATAATAATAATAATAATAATAATATCCAGACGTCAGATGCCGTATCAAATTCCTTTTGAAGAGAGAAGCGACATGCCCAACTCCTGGAATATTCATTTCCATACAAGGAATGGTATTCAATAAACATTAGCTGGGATATTCCTTTACCTTGATTATCAACAAGGGTCTATATCCAGCAATGGTCGCAAAGAAATAAACTATAGTCCATTTCTTTTAGCGATGCATATTTGCACCGACTCCGGGCGGTGCCCCTTTTAGCTCGGAAAAGTTTCCGGATCGCTGATTGGTTAGAATTATCTCGTCCAACCAATCAGCGATCCGGAAACTTTTCCGAGCTAAAAGGGCACCGCTGCGAGTCGGTGCAAATATACATCGCTAAAAGAAATGGACTAATAGTCTACTACTTATAATAATGAATACCGATATCTTGCATATGTCTGCTGGAATATTTTTCCTACTGATAATGTCAGAAGAAAATTCTATTCATTTACAGTGAGATGTTAATTTTCAGCAAAATTAAGATACTATTTTCACCATTGTTCAAGGTGTGATTGTTAAATTTATAAGGAAATGTTAAATAGAGCGGACAATAAAAAAAAGAGATGGAACAATGTGAGGGAACATTTTCTTAAATTGCTTAAAGTATGTTAAAAAGAGCGGACAATGAAAAAAGAGATGGAACAATGTGAGAGAACATTTTCTTAAATTGCTTAAAGGATGTTAAAAAGAGCGGACAATGAAAAAAGAAATGGAACAATGTGAGAGAACATTTTCTTAAATTGCTTAAAGGATGTTAAATAGAGCGGACAATGAAAAATGAGATGGAACAATGTGAGAGAACATTTTCTTAATTGCTTAAAGGATGTTAAATAGAGCGGACAATGAAAAAAGAGATGGAACAATGTGAGAGAACATTTTCTTAAATTACTTAAAGGATGTTAAATAGAGCGGACAATGAAAAAAGAGATGGAACAATGTGAGAGAACATTTTCTTAAATTACTTAAAAGATGTTAAATAGAGCGGACAATGAAAAAAGAGATGGAACAATGTGAGAGAACATTTTCTTAAATTGCTTAAAAGTATATTCACATCAAAGACAGACACTCCAAACAATATATTAAATCACAATGCCAAAAGATTAGGTAAGAGAACTTTGAAGAACAGCTAAGTTTTGATTCTCAATAACCTGTAATTCAAGAAATAACATGCCTAAAGTATTAAATAAAATAGAGTTTTCAAAAGGAACTGACACGATGACGCAACATGAAAAAGTTTAACAAAAGGTGTAAGTAGAGCAGGAACAAAAATC
>NC_090725.1:296274020-296276520 GCF_036898095.1 Palaemon carinicauda | reverse complement strand
GAATTATGAAAAAAATATTTTTGTAATAAATAGTGATAATCTTGAGACGGTGAATCATGAAAAAATATTTTTGTAATAAATAGTGATAATCATGAGACGGAGAATTATGAAAAAATATTTTTTCGTAATAAATAGTGATGATCTATAAAGACTGAAACAGAATTTCACACACACACACACACACACACACACACACACAAAAATACACCCATACATTTTGTAATGACCTCAGGCTAGGAAGTACCGTTGGCATTCTTAAGGTTTTATGGCTGGATTTCTTAAACCAGCATTTAAGATTGTTGTAGCTTATGTAAACCTGCTGGACTGGGATTCGTGATCCGCTCAAGCTCGATAATTTCTTGTAGTGTCAGCAACCTGACCATCCTCATGAGCTAAGGATAGGCGGTTTGGGGGAGACTATGGTTCTACCTGCTGAGTCATCAGCAGTCATTGCCTGGCACTCTCTGGTCCCAGCTTGGGTGGAGAGGGGGGGGCTTGGGCGCTGATCATACGATCAGTCTCTAGGGCATATCACTGCTCCGTGCCTCTGCCATTCATGAGTGGTCTTTAAACCTTTAAAAGGTATTGCAAATAAAAGGACTCTTTATAAGATGGTTATACGATGTAAAAATACAGAAAACGTGCTTTAACTCCACGCACTGTTATTCTGGGAAAAACATGATGTACTTATCTCATTGTAAAACAATGAAAAAAATATTTCCTTGAAAGAAACAACTCTATTACTTTGAAAAAACATTTCCTTGAACGAAACAACTCTATTACTTTGAAAAAAACATTTCCTTGAACGAAACAACTCTATTACTTTGAAAAAACATTTCCTTGAACGAAACAACTCTATTACTTTGAAAAAACATTTCCTTGAACGAAACAACTCTATTATTTTGAAAAAAAATTTCCTTGAACGAAATAACTCTTTTACTTGAAAAAACATTTCCTTGAACGAAAAAACTCTATTACTTTGAAAAAAACATTTCCTTGAACGAAACAACTCTATTACTTTGAAAAAACATTTCCTTGAACGAAACAACTCTATTACTTTGAAAAAACATTTCCTTGAACGAAACAACTCTATTACCTTGAAAAAAAAACATTGCCTTGAACGAAACAACTCTATTACTTTGAAAAAACATTTCCTTGAACGAAATAACTCTATTACTTTGAAAAAAACATTTCCCTGAATGAAACAACTCTATTACTTTGAAAACACATTTCCTTGAACGAAACAACTCTATTACTTTGAAAAATTATTTCCTTGAACGAAACAACTCTATTACTTTGAAAAAAAAACATTTCCTTGAACGAAACAACTCTATTACTTTGAAAAAACATTTCCTTGAACGAAACAACTCTATTACTTTGAAAAAACATTTCCTTGAACGAAACAATTCTATTACTTTGAAAAAACATTTCCTTGAACGAAACAACTCTACTACTAAGATTGAGCTAAGAAAAAAAACACAATGAAACGATAAGATTTAAGTGTGATATGGTAAAACAGAAATAGTTGATTTGAGTTAAAAGAATTAAAAGTGAAAGTGTTCAGACAAGAGTTTGATTACTTCGAGTAGGTAATGTCATTCTGAATTTTAATCAAGAGAGAGTTCGTAGGGAAAATCTGGGAAAGACTTGAATACAATGAGTTTGTACACTGGAAGCTGCTCCTGTCAATGCTTTAATCTTATCAATGAATATTTGAGGATAATGCGTTTTATATATAAATCAGCACAAACATAAACACACAGACACTATATATATATATATATATATATATATTTATATAATATATATATATATATATATATATATAGAAAGTGTAGACCATCAGTCAGAAATGACGGCTAAACACTTAGATAGGTATGCACATACACGCACACCAATATGACCAGGGTATGACTAATCCTCTCCCCCTACCTGAGGGACGAGGAGGTCTGAGCTATTGGAGGAATAATGGGAGCGTGACCGGAAAGGTTATGTGTATATATATATATATATATATGTATATATGTGTATAAATATACATATATGTAATATATACATATATGTAATATATATATATATATATATATATATATTATATACTGTATATATATACATATTTATAAATATATACAGTATATACATACATACATACATACATACATACAGAGAGAGAGAGAGAGAGAGAGAGAGAGAGAGAGAGAGAGAGATTCATTATATAGGGGAGATGCGTAAAGAGAATTATGACAATAAAAATGCATGAATCTGAGAAACAGAATCATGTCATAAATATTTCATTAATCATTGCCAATAATCCTAAATAAACTCCCCATCCTAAAACTATTTGCCAAGAATATTTCGACGATAATCTGGAAGAGGGGAACGGGAGATGACGAAATTACGATTCCTGGAAACTGGAAATGGTTATTTCCAAAGTGATCTGAAGCCAACAAAAATCATCCCGTATATTTTTTTTCCTCATTTTCTATATTTCCTAGGAGGG
>NC_090725.1:296266520-296269020 GCF_036898095.1 Palaemon carinicauda | reverse complement strand
TCTTAATTGGTATATTGCTCGGCTGTCCGGTTAATGCATATAAAAATAATCACATTTTCAATTAATTGATCATTTTGTGATTTTTACATGCATATTCTAAAAGTGCTTGAGTGTAAGGAAGGTGTATTCTTCATTTGTGTTGTCATGATGACTTGAAGGGTCCTGCTTTGATACCCGCTTAGAGGAAAGGGACATACACACTCCACATTCCTTCAACCTACCCCGCTTCTATTGAATGAGGCATTGATGGTAGACAGTTATGGATGGAAGCTGGACGTGGAGATAATGGGTACGTCGCTCGCTCTCTCTCTCTCTCTCTCTCTCTCTCTCTTTATAAATATATATATATATTTATTTATATATATAGATATATATACGCACAAACATGCATACTCTCTCTCTCTCTCTCTCTCTCTCTCTCTCTCTATATATATATATATATATATAATTACAAAAAGGGAGGTTAGTTAAGAGTTTACTGTATCATAATTTCAACATTCTCTCTCTCTCTCTCTCTCTCTCTCCCTCCTCTCTCTCTCTCTCTCTCTCTCTCTCAAATACATACAAAAACGCTAATGATCAATTACATTACTCTATCAAAGACTGAAATTATTTATTTTCTATAAAGGCTTTTCAAATAAATTTCATGAAAGAAAACTATATATGGCATCTAAGGTATATAAGTCAGACGAACGTTACATGAATTTTACATTAATTTCATAAGACATTATCTTTAAGTACTTGACACAATTTATGCATTTGTTTACTATGGAGACTAAAAATACTTTTCTACACTCATTCATTTAAAGCATTTATTAATACCGTAATAATATTTCTGTATATTGATAAATAAAAATATCATTTAAAATACATGAATAAAGATTTATAGACAACGTTAAATCTCGAAGCTACCAATGCAATCATTCTGAAATCGCTTCTAAAGAGAGTGCAATAAAATAATGAGAAAAACATTTCTGCCCTTTGGCTACAGCTCTAGTGGCAAATGTAACAGCTACACTTCACTTGTTCTCTTTAAACCCAGAAAAAACTAAATAACATAGACAAAACAGAAAGTAAATAGTAGTAAATTCCCCCAATTACCGCTTCACTGGATAATCAAGCAGAAAATCAACAAATCAACCGATGCCAATTACCGGGAGAGAGAGAGAGAGAGAGAGAGAGAGAGAGAGAGAGAGAGAGAGAGAGAGAGAGAGAGAGAAGAGATTGAACAAGCGAGGCAGTTACGTCTGCTAACTAACCTTCCCTGACGCAGCTGATAAAGACCTGAACAGGGCTGAACGAGAGAGAGAGAGAGAGAGAGAGAGAGAGAGAGAGAGAGAGAGAGAGAGAGAGAGATATTGAACAAGCGAGGCAGTTACGTCTGCTAACTAACCTTCCCTGACGCAGCTGATAAAGACCTGAACAGGGCTGAGCGAGAGAGAGAGAGAGAGAGAGAGAGAGAGATTGAACCAGCGAGGCAGTTACGTCTGCTAACTAACCTTCCCTGGCGCAACTGATAAAGACCTGAACAGGACTGAACGATAAAAACAAAACAGGGTGAATTTAATCGGGGCTTCGCGGTGATATACAGAGACTATACAAACAGGTGAAAATAAAGAGATTGGGTTAATTGGAAGGGAGGGAGACAGGAATGGGAGGGTTTACTCAAGACCTGAAAATACGATTTATTTTAATCTTGGATTAGAGAAGATAAAATATAAAGCATATAAATGTAAATAGAAGTGCAGTAAAAGCCTTGACAATTTTAATGGTTGATCCTAAATTGATTTTTGATACTGGTTGGTATCAAAATATATAAGAGCAATGCCTTTTAAAAAAATCTCTTTGATTCTTTGGATTATAAGAAAGCAAAAAATTAATTAACTGATACAGTTTTGATTATGCACTAACAGTTCTATAAATTTTTATCATATAGGAATTGAAGACTAAAATTGGCTGTCGAATATCCTCGTTCAACTTTCAACACTATTATTATTATTATTATTATTATTATTATCAAATGCTGAGCTACAACCCTAGTTGGAAAAGCAGGATGCTATATGCCCAGGGGCCCCAACAGGGAAAATAGCTCAGTGAGGAAAGGAAATAAGGAAAAATAAAATATTTTAAGAATAGTAACAACATTAAAATAAATATTTCCTATATACACAATAAAAACTTTAACAAAACAAGAGGAAACCAGATAGAACAGTGTGCCTGAGTGTACCCTCAAGCAAGAGAACTCTAACCAAAGACAGAGGAAGACCATCGTACAGAGGCTATGGCACTACCCAAGACTAGAGAACAATGGTTTAATTTTGGAGTGTCCTTCTCCTAGAAGAGCTGATTACCATAGCTGAAGAGTCTCTTCTACCCTTACCTAGAGTAGCCACTGAACAATCCAGTAGTTAACCCTTTGGGTGAAGAAGAATTTTTTGGCAATCACAGTGTTGTCAGCTGTATGAGGACAGAAAAGAGTCTGTAAAGAATAGGCCAGACT
>NC_090725.1:296261520-296264020 GCF_036898095.1 Palaemon carinicauda | reverse complement strand
ATATATACACACACACAACAAATACAGCCGTTTCTAGTCCGCTGCAGGACAAATATCATGTCTGGGGCCTTTGTCCTGCAGCGGACTAGAAACGGTTGTATTTCTTGTACATATAATATATATATATATATATATATATATATATATATATATATATTCGTCCGTGTGTGTGTGTGTGTGTGTAGTAGTAGTAGTAGCAGCTTCAGCCATTCCAGTTATTTTTTTAACAGGTATTCATGGGATAAAATTGTAGCCCTAATCGATCTGCATTGAATACAGTAGTCAAATCTATGAGGGTCAATTGAGTAGACACCGTACAGCATTTTAGTTGGAACCTTTGTAAACACACTTAACCAACGTTACTGGTTTTATAGGAAACGTAATATCGTCGCCGGGCTGACTGGTGCAGCACTTGGCTCACATTTGCTACGGTCGTATGTGTCCCAGCCTACCGTCCTGCAATCGTTACAATTGTTGACGTATATTGAGAGGTAGAGAGGTAGGGAGAGAGAGGTAGTGAGAGAGAGAGAGAGGTAGTGAGAGAGAGAGGTAGTGAGAGAGAGGTAGTGGGAGAAAGGTAATGAGAGTGATAGAGAGAGGTAGTGAGAAGGAGAGAGTGAGGGGTAGTGAGAAGGAGAGAGTGAGGGGTAGTGAATCAGCGTCTGTTGAGGCTAAGAATAGTTTAAATATACAATCAAAAGAACAACGCAGACTAAATGATAGATGGTTACGTATTTATATACGAAGAGGCCAAATAAGCACACGTATGTAGAAATATAAATATAAATACGCAAAACAAAGCAAAAATATCATCAAAATAAAAACAACCAAACTACGAACTTCGTAACAGCTTCATTAACAACAAAAGACCTAATCGGGTGATCTTAGCCAATAATCTTTTCATCTCTCTCTCTCTCTCTCTCTCTCTCTCTCTCTCTCCGCTATAATAAATAGATCCTCCCGTAGTTGAAAGCCACTAATGAGCCCCAACATCTAATAGCAAATGGAAGGCAGTTTTAAGGGGATAGGGGGTTCCTTCCATATCCTGATCAAAGCTAAAGATAAATGCATTTTCGAGTCAGAATGTGAATCTAGACTTAAAGGTGATGGAGACCATATCAATCACAATTCTTCTTTAACATATCATAGGTTTAAAGGTTTAAAGGTCGCTCATGAACGGCAGAGGCAAGGGACAGTGACATCGCCCTAGCAATCAGGACAATGCCCTAGAGACTGACCATATACTATATGATCAGCGCCAAAGCCTCCTCTCCACCCAAGCTAGGACCAGGGAGGGCCAGGCAGTGGCTGCTGATGACTCAGCAGATAGACCTATAGGCTCCCCCAAACCCCCCAAACTTAGCTCACAAGGATGGTAAGGTTGCAGACACCAGTGGCACTAACGAGTCTGAGCGGGACTCGAATCCCCGACTGGCAAACACCAGGCAGAGACGTTGCCAATCAATAGGACATTATCCAATTGTTCAATGACCTATCTCTTACCTCCTTTGTTCATCATTAGTGACCTTAAGTCCTTGGAATACGTTGTCTAAAGTTTAAGGTCCGCCATGAATGGCAGAGGCAAAGGACATTGCTTTACCCTAGAAAGCAGGACAAGACCCTAGAGACTGACCATAATGATCAGCACCCAAGCCCCTCTCCACTCAAGATAGGACCAGGGAGGGCTAGGCAATGGATCTAGGCAATGGATTTATCAATTTCTACGTCCGAATAGGGACTATAAATAAGAACTAAAATGAAATTATTTTCCTTGTCCGAAAGTGGACTACAAATATGGGTTACCATGAAATGCATTTCCTCGTTGGAATGTGGAGTACAAATAAGCATTACAAAGAAATTAATTTCCTTGTTCCAATTGGTTCCAATTGTGGACTACATATAACAACAAGGAAATTAAATTTCCCAGCCCGAATGTGAAGTAGAAATAAGGACGAGGAAATTAATTTCCTTGTTCTAATTGTGGACTACATATAAGAAATACAAAGAAATTATTTTCCTGGTTCCAACGGTGGACTACATATAAGGACTACAAGATTGTTAATTTCCATGACCAAATCGAAGGTAAAAATATGGACTACGAGGAAATTAATTTCCTTGTTCCAATTGTGGACTGCATGTAAAGACAAGGATATTAATTTCCGTGACCAAATGTGGAGTAGAAATAAGGACTACAAGGAAATTAATTTCCCCTTTCCAATTGTGGACCATAAGTAAGCCTAATAGGGAAATTAATTTCTTCGTTCCTATTGTGGACTACACATGAAAATAAGGACCACTAATATTATATTCCACGTCTGAATCTGGACTGCAAATATAGATTACAGGGTAATTAATTCTCCCTCAGAATATGATTAACAAACACCTATAAAAATAATATTAATTTCTCCGTCAATAATTGAGCTACAAATTCCGATTCCAAGTAATTTAATTTTCCTACCTGAATGGGATATACAGTCGCACTTAATAATTATAGCCGGGA
>NC_090725.1:296254020-296256520 GCF_036898095.1 Palaemon carinicauda | reverse complement strand
CCACTTAGTACACTATTGATTATGTTAGCACACTAGTTAACACTGAAATACAAATGTCATATAAGCCTCCTACTGTAGATGACTTAATTGATGATGGCCCGGGAGGTGTATGTGTGTGTGTGTGTATATATATATATATATATATATATATATATATATATACATATATATATATATATATATATATATATATATATATATATATATATATATATATATATATATATATATAGCCTAATCCTCCCCTATATAATAAAGAACAAGTGTTTGGCCATATATTGAAATATATTTCTTTCATATTTAAAATTATTCCAGAAGGCTGAAACTGCTGCCTACAACACCACTTGCAGTTACTGCACAGCCTCTACAACTTTTAAAATGCTTCCAGAAGGTTAAAATCATTGGCTACGCTGAGCAGCAGGGGGGGAAAGGAAGTAGTCATACCCTGGTGAGAGATGGTTCTCCGAGAGGTACACTTGGAAACTACAATCTCCCACAAATTGCCGATCCGGTGACTTGTAGTTAGGAAAAGGGAAGGGGGTGAGAAGGGCTGAATCTGTTTGTGCATATATCTATCTAAATATTTGGATGACATATTGACGGGACACGTATAGTAGTAGTAACCCTAATCCTTCAATGGAGGAAAAAAACTCATGTAAAAAAAAATAAAATAAAAAAAATAAAAAGTGTTGGGGAGAACTAGGGGTGGATTGTTTTACAAGCCTTTTTTCTTCAAGTTAATAAATGATTTGCGTGTAAATAAGAAGTTCAACCAACGATCATTTTGAAAATTGGCCTTCACACACAGAGAGAGAGAGAGAGAGAGAGAGAGAGAGAGAGAGAGAGAGAGAGAGAGCCAACATATAATATTCTTAAGAATCAGGTCGCGCAGACTTGACACCACTCTCTCACCCTGTCAGGAAAACTGAGAAATCGAGTCCACTCCAGCCTCTTGAAAGGGAACACTGGATAGTCAGCCATCCAGGCTCGCAGACAGGCAATGATCACGCAATAACGCAGAGAGAAAGACCAGCTATGTCCACTTACGGAGAGGTTGCCGAGGGTCGCCAGTCAAAGTTTGCAACGTGAGGAGCGATATGCTTTTTGAGTCATTACGAAAATACTATAAAACTCCCTTTGAATAAGAGATACCTTCTCTTCCCTTTGGATGCGGATGGCCGATTCAAACCGGATCGTTCCCTTTCGGAACACGATTCATATAATTCCAGATCATGGTCCATAAAAACGGGATAGGATCGATCTCTATGAACCTCCCTCACGAACAACACACAATAAAGAGTAGGTTGCAAAAAAAAAAAAAAAAAAAAAAAAAAAAAAAAAAAAAAAAAAAAAAAAGAGAGAGAGAGAGAGAGAGAGAGAGAGAGAGAGAGAGAGAGAGAGAGAGAGAGAGAGAGAGACAAGAGGAAGTAAGGATGGGAAAAAGGAGAAAGGCAAAAAAAAAAATGACAAGAGGAAGTAAGGATGGAAAAAAAGAGAAAGGCGAAAGTCGGGTTATACGAAAGATGTCTGCCATAATTGAGATGTCAAGACTTTCAAAATAAATTGTCGCAAAGTACTGATGCTTGTAAAGCTGTAGGGATAATAGAATTAACTCCAGATTATATGTAAATTGGTATGCTTACAGCAAGAGGTTCTTAACTAGATAAATGTATTTATAACAAGTGTAATATTTCTACACGTGTCTGGAATTGCTACATGATTATGCACAAAATTTCACACAGACCTGAAATACTACATAATTATGTACCAAATGCTACATATTTCTGAAATGTATACCTAACCTAAAATGCTACACATTTCTAAATTGATACACTGCTGTAAAATGGCAAAAAGGCTATGACACTACCAATGACTAGTGAACAATGGTTTAATTTTGGAGTGTCCTTCCCCTAGAAGAGTCTCTTCTACCCTTACCAAGAGGAAAGTAGCCACTAAATAATTATAGTGCAGTAGTTAACTACTTGAAGAAAGAGGAGAATATGTAAAGACTAGGCCAGACTATTCGATGTGTGTATAAGCAAAAGTCAAATGAGCGGTAACCAGAAAGGGGTCCAATGTAGTACTATCTGGCCAGTCAAAAGACCCAATAACTCTCAAGCGGTAGTATCTCATCGGGTGGCTTGTGCCTTGGCCAACTCACTGCCTACTGTAAAAATCAAAGCTTCTTATATGTCCTTGCATGTCACTCTAATCTTTGCTTTCATATTCAGAATTTCTTACATAAATGGATAGTAATAAGACGATACAAATCGAAAATCCAACAATAACATACGCTCATAATGTACGTTATGTTATGCCTCAATAACTTTTTATTGTTATCGCTATTTTCACATAAAATAGATGACCGCGGAGGTAGCAGCAGTAGGGGATTTAGCATTATGAAGCTTCATCTGTAGTGGATAACGGGGGAGGCTGGGCCGTAGCACCCTAGCAGTACCAGCTGAACTCGGTTGAGTCCCTTGTCAGGCTGGGAGGAACG
>NC_090725.1:296241520-296246520 GCF_036898095.1 Palaemon carinicauda | reverse complement strand
AGCGTCCCTGCCTGGTGATTGCCAGGCAAAAATAAAGTGGCCTGGTGGTAGCGTCCCTGCCTGGTGATTGCCAGGCAAAAATAAAGTGGCCTGGTGGTAGCGTCCCTGCCTGGTGATTGCCAGGCAAAAATAAAGTGGCCTGGTGGTAGCGTCCCTGCCTGGTGATTGCCAGGCAAAAATAAAGTGGCCTGGTGGTAGCGTCCCTGCCTGGTGATTGCCAGGCAAAAATAAAGTGGCCTGGTAGTAGCGTCCCTGCCTGGTGATTGCCAGGCACGAATAAAGTGGCCTGGTAGTAGCATCCCTGCCTGGTGATTGCCAGGCAAAAATAAAGTGGCCTGGTGGTAGCGTCCCTGCCTGGTGATTGCCAGGCACGAATAAAGTGGCCTGGTGGTACCGTCCCTGCCTGGTGATTGCCAGGCACGAATAAAGTGGCCTGGTGGTAGCGTCCCTGCCTGGTGATTGCCAGGCACGAATAAAGTGGCCTGGTAGTAGCGTCCCTGCCTGGTGATTGCCAGGCACGAATAAAGTGGCCTGGTGGTAGCGTCCCTGCCTGGTGATTGCCAGGCAAAAATAAAGTGGCCTGGTGGTACCGTCCCTGCCTGGTGATTGCCAGGCAAAAATAAAGTGGCCTGGTGGTAGCGTCCCTGCCTGGTGATTACCAGGCACGAATAAAGTGGCCTGGTGGTAGCGTCCCTGCCTGGTGATTGCCAGGCACGAATAAAGTGGCCTGGTGGTAGCGTCCCTGCCTGGTGATTACCAGGCAAAAATAAAGTGGCCTGGTGGTACCGTCCCTGCCTGGTGATTGCCAGGCAAAAATAAAGTGGCCTGGTAGTAGCATCCCTGCCTGGTGATTGCCAGGCAAAAATAAAGTGGCCTGGTGGTAGCGTCCCTGCCTGGTGATTGCCAGGCAAAAATAAAGTGGCCTGGTGGTAGCGTCCCTGCCTGGTGATTGCCAGGCACGAATAAAGTGGCCTGGTAGTAGCGTCCCTGCCTGGTGATTGCCAGGCACGAATAAAGTGGCCTGGTAGTAGCGTCCCTGCCTGGTGATTGCCAGGCACGAATAAAGTGGCCTGGTAGTAGCGTCCCTGCCTGGTGATTGCCAGGCAAAAATAAAGTGGCCTGGTGGTAGCGTCCCTGCCTGGTGATTGCCAGGCACGAATAAAGTGGCCTGGTAGTAGCATCCCTGCCTGGTGATTGCCAGGCAAAAATAAAGTGGCCTGGTGGTAGCGTCCCTGCCTGGTGATTGCCAGGCAAAAATAAAGTGGCCTGGTGGTAGCGTCCCTGCCTGGTGATTGCCAGGCACGAATAAAGTGGCCTGGTAGTAGCGTCCCTGCCTGGTGATTGCCAGGCACGAATAAAGTGGCCTGGTAGTAGCGTCCCTGCCTGGTGATTGCCAGGCACGAATAAAGTGGCCTGGTAGTAGCGTCCCTGCCTGGTGATTGCCAGGCACGAATAAAGTGGCCTGGTAGTAGCGTCCCTGCCTGGTGATTGCCAGGCACGAATAAAGTGGCCTGGTAGTAGCATCCCTGCCTGGTGATTGCCAGGCAAAAATAAAGTGGCCTGGTGGTAGCGTCCCTGCCTGGTGATTGCCAGGCACGAATAAAGTGGCCTGGTAGTAGCGTCCCTGCCTGGTGATTGCCAGGCACGAATAAAGTGGCCTGGTAGTAGCGTCCCTGCCTGGTGATTGCCAGGCACGAATAAAGTGGCCTGGTAGTAGCATCCCTGCCTGGTGATTGCCAGGCAAAAATAAAGTGGCCTGGTGGTACCGTCCTTGCCTGGTGATTGCCAGACTGGGATTCGAGTCCCGCACAAAATCGTTAGTTCCTTTGGTCGCTGCAACCTCACCATCCTTGTAAGCAAAAATTGGGTTAGCTTCCTTGCCTGGTGATTGCCAGACTGGGGTTCGAGTCTCGCTCAAACTCTTTAGTTCCTTTGGTCGCTGCAACCTCACCATCCTTGTGAGCTTAGGATGAGGAGTTTGGGGAGCTTATAGATCTATCTGCTGAGTCATCAGCAGCTACTGCCTGGCCCTCCCTGGTCGTAGCTTGGGTGTAGAGGGGGGCTTGGGTGCTGATCATATGCATTTATGGTCAGTCTATAGGTCATTACCCTGCTTGATAGGGCAATGTCACTGTCCCTTGCCTATGTTATTCATGAGCGGCCTTTAAACCTTTAAACATGATCACAAACAAACAAAAACCAATAAACAAATATACGCAACACTATATGATCTCGCCTGGTTTACCATTCAAATTCTATTGTGACTCAAGTTTTAAAGTGGAAGAAAAACTCATGTAAATAATAAGAAAGATAGAAATAGATATTTGAAGTGATATAGAAATTTAGATGGTCTCTTAAATATGTCAAAAATAACGTCTGGCCATTTATAATTCTCACGAATGTCATGATTCAGTAATATTACAAAAATATCAATATTCTTATGAATTTTCGCAGAATCTTATATTTTACCACCTATTCCAGATGCATCACTTCTCATTGTGTTTACTATTACACAGAAATTTTATTTAAAACGTTTTCTAACTGAAAACGTCACATTTCATTCAAAAACTACACATGAAAGTAACCAATAATTAACGGCATTTACAAATTTCCTTCCAAAATGAACAACGTATTTCGGATATATATCTTTAGAAGTGCTATGTTTTTGACAACATACTTTCATTCAATTGTTCCAAAAGTCATACACAGAACTCTTGCTTATTTAGATATCATAACCTACAAAACTGAATAAATATCTTTAGAAGTGCTATGATTTTGACAATCTACTTTCATTCATTTCTGTTTAAAAGTCATACACACACCACTTGCTTATTTAGATATCATAACCTACAAAACTGAATAAATATCTTTAGAAGTGCTATGTTTTTTACAACATACTTTCATTCAATTGTTCCAAAAGTCATACAAAGAACAATTGCTTATTTAGATATCATAATATACAAAACTGAATAAATATCTTTAGAAGTGCTATGTTTTTGACAATCTACTTTCATTCATTTCTGTTTGAAAGTCATACACACAACACTTGCTTATTTAGATATCAAAAACTACAAAATGTATGCTTCAATTCTTCACCAAACTTCAAACAGCGTGCAAAACACCTACATTATTTGTACAATTATGGGTATTTACATGACAATCACCTTTTATTTCTCCATTCTCTTTATTTAACCATGATTCTACCACCGGCATTTTCTACTAACCTTCTTATTAAATTCTGTTTTCCATTTGCCATAAAGAGTACTTGGGTAACCGAAAGAATGCGCTCTTCCGTTGCTACTCTAAAGTGAATACCTTAACATGGTGAAAAGGTTTGCGCGTCATGATCAGCAAAGCTGTACTAGTCAGGGTCACCTATACTAAGTTGGTTTGCGGTGAGCGATAAGACAAAAATCTCGCACCTTGCTCCCACCATCACCAATCCACAGAGCGAGACTCCATACATGAATTGACATGAATGAGTTTTATCCTAAGTGGACTAGAAACGGCTGCATTTTTTTATTGTATATACATCGATTATGAGCATGTGTGTGCTTTCGTGCAAGCATTTATTGTATTATATATATATATATATATATATATATATATATATAAAATATTTATATATATAATATATATATATACACATATATACATATATATACACATATATATACTGTATGTGTATATATATATACATATATATATACACACATATACTGTATATATATTGTATGTATATATACATATACATACATACATATATATATATATATATATACATATATACTGTATGTATATATATGTGTATATATATACATACACACACATATATATATATATATACACACAGTCCATCCAACTCTTCCCATCCCATCTATTCCATTAATTCACCCTCTCCCTCTCCGTCTGGCCGTCTCTCTCTCTCCCTCTTTCTTCTCACACCTCCTCGAAGACGTATTCAGGCAGCCTCCTCATTCCACACCGGAAAGAGACCACTTCCTGCGAGAGAGGCATCGCCTCTTCGCAACATACCATTATAATGTCCTGCATAATGGCGATAAGGAGCATTTTCCCTCGGCCTCCATTATGGAGCTTAGCCCCCCCTCCCACCCCCTTCTCTCTCCTCTCTCTCTCTCTCTCTCTCTCTCTCTCTCTCTCTCTCTCTCGGAGCGGAAGATTTTTTTCGTAATGAGCAGCTATTTCTGCAACATGGAAAGTGACGATAAGGGTGATGGATAGACCCCGGGAGGTTAATGTATTCGTCCTTAAGCAGACGCGGCAAAGGTAAATCTACCGGCAATGCTCATCCTTGCGTCCCCCTGGGGGAAGGGGAAGGGCGCCCCCCAGGGGAGGGGAAGGGCGCCCCCCAGGGTGGGGATAGGCACGGCCAGCGAGAGACAAAGGCTATGCAAGGGATTAAAGCTAAAGGACAGTAGCGAAGGGAAAGACGGAGGTGTGCCACTAAGGGGTAAGGGAGGGGAAGAGGCTTAAGAGGGGAACTGAAGTGGCACCTGGGTGGGAGGAAATGAGGGTAAGGGAAAAAAAGAGGAAATATAGCGTCAAGGAATAAGTTGAAGAATGAATTTGAAGAAGAGAGCAACATGAGGAATTAAGGAAGACAGGGAATAAGGAAGAGAGTGAAGGAAGAATGGAAGGAAAAAGAAATAGGAAACTGATAATAGAAAAGAAATAGGAAACTGATAATAGAAAAGAAATATATTTAGTGACCCTACAGAGATGTCAGAATTGGGAGACTCAATATCAGACACCAGAAAAGATCTGCATTGAAGATCAAAATTCATTTGTTAATAATTAAGGAAATAATATTGGTAATTGAATAACTATCTTTGTGATGAGTCTGTGTGCATATTTTGGCTTTAGAACTTACTATATAAGGATTTCATTCCTACCTCAGGCCTAATTTTAACACGTCACAGCCATGTAGACAATGACAATGTCGTAGATAACAATATATATATATATATATATATACAGTA
>NC_090725.1:296234020-296239020 GCF_036898095.1 Palaemon carinicauda | reverse complement strand
TATATATATATATAAATATATATATGCATGTGTATATGTCTGTATACACTCACTATAGTGCATAATGAAAACAAACCTAAGCACTCACGCACGCACAAACTCATAACCTCGTTCTGCATTAAGGATGGAGGCACTAATCCGGACCCATCTAATAGCACTATAAATTGTATTAAAACGCACGCTATCTCCTCCATCTAAATAGTCTCAACTAACGACCATATCAAGTTATTATTATTACTGGTGTCATATCTTAAACACAAATGCCCTCTCGCTTCTGCTGCTTCTTCCAAGAAAACGCTTAATAAGGAGGAATTATACGGTAGTAAATAAGTAACTAACTTAATTAATAACTAGTAAAACTATATACAATCTGATTAGCCACTTGTTATTCTAAAAGTATTAAAAATAAAAAATTATTGTTATTATCATTATTACTATTATTATCATTATTATTAATATTACAAGGGATTGTCTATTTTAAAGATATTAATAAATCAATTGGCTATTCTAAGGCTATTAACAAAATCAATTGGCTATTCTAAAGCTATTAACAAAATCAATTGGCTATTCCAAAAGTATTAAATTAATTCTTTATTCTAAAGCTATTAATACAATCAATTGGCTATTCCAAAGGTATTAAATTAATTCTTTATTCTAAAGGTATTAACAAAATCAATTGGCTACTCTAAATGATTTAACAAAATCAATTGGCTGTCCTAAAGATATTAACAAAATCAATTGGCTATTCTAAGGCTATTAACAAAATCAATTGGCTATTCCAAAGGTATTAAATTAATTCTTTATTCTAAAGATATTAACAAAATCAATTGGCTATTCTAAATGGATTAATAAAATCAATTGGCTATCATAAAGATATTAACAAAATCAATTGGCTATTCTAAAGGATTTGACAAAATCAATTGGGTATCCTAAAGGATTTAACAAAATCAATTGGATATCCTACCTAAAGATATTAACAAAATCAATTCGCTATTTTAAAGCGATTAACAAAATCAATTGGCTATTCTAAAGGTATTAATAAAATCAATTGGCTATTCTAAACATATTAACAAAATCAATTGGCTATTCTAAAGGTATTAATAAAATCAATTGGCTATTCTACCAGTATTAACAAAATCAATTGGCTATTATATAGGTATAAATAAAATCTATTTGCTATTCTAGAGGTATTAATAAAATCATAACTTACATTTAAAATATCCAATCTGCTTTGTCAAAATTCATGATTAACTTTTAAAGAACGTACACATTATGAATAGCAGACATACAGTATAGCCTATAATCTTATATAATTAAATGATATTATTAACCCTTATATTTCAAGAACTGGAAAATCAACATTGGCAATTTTGTTCAGAATGATTTTAATAGATTTTTTCATTGTAATTAAAAAAAATCGAAAAAGCTTCCTGGAATAGATGAAAGATTTATGAAAACTGGAAAAAAAAATGAAGGCAATAACAAATATATATGCTAGCAAACACAATCACACAAATCTACAAGCACATACAATATATATATATATATATATATATATATTCAGCATACTTGTTCCCCTCCAAGAGAAAATGTGCCAGTCATAAAACGTGAGCCTCCCCATCTATTTTAATAACTTTTCATGAAATGCTCCGTGACGGCGAGCGAACAAAAAAAAAAAATCAGAATGTGCTAATGTTACTCGTCTTAGTATGAGCATGCTAATATGAAACCACAAATGAAATTGAGGTAGCATGAAATTCTATACGAAGGACAATAAACATTTTTACAATTGGGCAGGTGACAGAACTGATATTGCCCATAAACTATAATGCAATGCTAACAAAATGATAAGGACCAAATAATGAAAATATTTGCATTTTAACATTATTCAAATCATGTAGCATTGTAAGCAAGTCTACAATGAGAAGATCACTCCAAAATCAAACTATTGTTCACTAGTCTTGGGTAGTGCCATAGACTCTGTACCATTGGTCATCCACTGTCTTTGGGTAGAGATCTCTTGCTTGAGGGTACACTTGGGCACACTATTCTATCTCGTTCCTCTTCCTCTTTTCATTTTGAAGTTTTTATAATTCATAAATTAAATATTTATTTAGACGTTATTATTGTTCTTAAATTTCTCTTGTAGTTTATCTCATTTTCTTTCCTCAAAGGGCTATATTTCCCTGTTGGAGCTCTTGGGCTTATAGCATCCTGCTTTTCCAACTAAGATTGTAGCTTAGCAAGTAATAATAATAATAATAATAATAATAATAATAATAACAGAAACAGGTTACCTACACGCTTAGGGAAGACTGATTGATTTTGAGTTTTCTGGCATCCTGACATAAAACTCAAAATTCAATGAATCATGCCTGAGAGAGAGAGAGAGAGAGAGAGAGAGAGAGAGAGATAACAATAAAATACAAAATCATTTTCCAAATGACAGTTTCACTTGATAAACGATTGAAAATAAATTTCAAAGTATTTTCAAGACTCCAACGCCATTTCACGTATTGTAACAATACTCTTAAGAGAGTTCGCCATGATAAAAAAATTGCGAAAGCTGTATCAGTAAACATTGAGCCCAACATAATGATAAAATATTACATAAATAGTTTGGAATATAACATAAATAGTTTGGACTGATTTGCATAACAACAATATCTATAAGTAGGCAAGAACGGCTTATCTTAAAGCAGCTGGAAGACTCTATTAAATATCCAGAAGGAAAATTCTTTAGAGAAAGCGAGATAAACTCAAAATGTTTTACTTTTCAAAATGAAACGGAATTTCTAGTTTCTGTTAAGGCGCGCAAACAGATTTTGTTAAATGGCACCCAAACTAATTCTTAGGATGTACACATGATTGAGTGATTGATTACCAGTTATCTGGCATCATGAAATCTAAGATTATTGACGCCGAAGATGTATACATGAATTTTATTGCTAAATCATTTTATAGGACCCAAAAGGACACTTATTATCATTATTATTATATCATTATTATTATTATTATCATTATTATTATTATTATCATTATTATTAGCAGCTACAACCCTCGATGGAAGAGCAGGATGCTACAAGCCTAAGAGCTCCAACAGAGAGAGAGAGAGAGAGAGAGAGAGAGAGAGAGACAGACAGACAGAGAGATTATT
Organism: Palaemon carinicauda; assembly: GCF_036898095.1. Lineage (NCBI taxonomy): Eukaryota > Metazoa > Arthropoda > Malacostraca > Decapoda > Palaemonidae > Palaemon > Palaemon carinicauda. Next base: position 296,235,863 of record NC_090725.1, on the reverse strand, counting down.
ATATCATTATTATTATTATTATCATTATTATTAGCACCTACAACCCTCGATGGAAAATCAGGATGCTACAAGCCTAAGAGCTCCAACAGAGAGAGAAAGAGAGAGAGAGAGAGAGAGAGAGAGAGAGAGAGAGATTATTATTATATCATTATTATTATTATTATCATTATTATTAGCAGCTACAACCCTCGATGGAAAAGCAGGATGCTACAAGCCTAAGAGCTCCAACAGAGAGAGAGAGAGAGAGAGAGAGAGAGAGAGAGAGAGAGAGAGTTTTCCTCATTAATTTCGTTTATATTTGGTGATAGATATTTAGAGGTGAATCTAAACAAGACAGCAACAAGAAGAATGACACAGGAAAATTGAGACTAGTTTATTTCCATTTTACCAAAAGACATAGGGCATGAGAGTGAGGCAGTGAAGTGGTAAGAAGAGGAGTCAGAAGAGGAGGAGGAGGAGGAGGAGGAGGAGGAGGAGCAAGAGTATAAGAAGTAGCGTCTTTATTGCAGGTCTTCAGTGCTACTACAACCACAAGGCCGTAAAGCCCGAAGCGGGGTCCCTCCCATAAACGTCAATCAACGGGATCACTTTCTTATAAAACCAATCGCGAGATTCTAATGAAGCTCCCGATACCCAAAGCGAAGTCTTGTCTCGCGTCGCTTCGAGTAATCACAAGTCGCCCTTAAAATACGGCTGACACCCGCCCTTATCCAGCAACTCTATCTCCTCAACTGGAGTGATAACGACTCTGAACAGGGTTGCCAGGGTTTTCTAATTGAGAAAAGGCCAACTTTTGAACAACGGAAGCTTTAAAAAGCCAAACCAATAGTAGAAAAAGGATGAAAATATAGCATTTATGGCCAATCAATTTCAAAAAGGCCAAATTGAGATATTTTAGCACGAAAAAAGGCCAGAATTGAGGGGTTTGGCCTGAAATAGGCCAACCTGGCAACCCTGTCTATCTCCTCAACTGGAGTGATAACGACTCTGAACAGGAGGACGAGGAGGAGGTGAGGAGGGATAGGGAGGAATAGAAGGAAGCACGCCAACAGGAAGGGAAGATGAGAAGAAGGAACTGAAGGAGACGGGAGAAATGCAAGAACGCAAGGAACGGCGAGAAATGATGATAAGAGGTAATAGGGAAAAGGGGTAGGAAGTGTTGACAAAACACAAACAAGGTGTTGCTACAAAGGGGATGAGGATAGAACACAAGACGATGATGATGGAAGGGAATGAGGACAAAGGCTAGAAAAAAAAAGAAGGCTGTGATTAAGATAATAATGATGATGTTGACAAATGCGCTTGACATGGATGAAGGTACACATTAACTGAAGATAGTGTTGGCATTAATGTTACAAATAAAAAAAAATTGGGAAGAGATAAAAAAAAACTTGGCACCTTTGAACGAATGACATTTTTTTTTTTTTTTTTTTTTTTTGGACCATCATTAGAAACGTAGCAACTATCCAAGAAGCGCAAGGGGGTCTGACCAGCTATTACACTTTTCTATTTATTTTCTAGTCATACTTTATATTTTCCCTGGTTAATTGGCTCTACTTTATCCCACCCAAATAAAAAGGGATAGAGAGAGAGAGAGAGAGAGAGAGAGAGAGAGAGACTTGGAAAAATAAAAGTCGAAATTGACACTGGAGAGATAAAAAAAGGTCGAATATGCTGACCAGATAAAAAGACTTGAAATCTGGTTACTAAACAAAACGCCAAATCAGGGTTTTAAGAACAATAAGCCAAATGTGAACGAAACAAAATAATACGACTAATCTTTATTTCAAAGAAACAAATAGAGGCATTGATTACACTTCAGATCTATACATTCTAAAATATA
>NC_090725.1:296231333-296233520 GCF_036898095.1 Palaemon carinicauda | reverse complement strand
CTGAGATTGTTACAGTATCAAAAATGTTTTAAATGAATGATTGTAGAAAAGTATTTTTAGTCTCCTTAGTAAACAAATGCATAAATTGTGTCAAGTACTTAAAGATAATGTCTTATGAAATGGATGTGAATTCATGCAATGTTAGTCTGACTTATATATCTTAGATGCCAGAAAACTTCAAATCAATCAATCAATCAATCATCTGACTTATATATAGTTTTTTTTTATGAAATTTGCTCGAAAAGTCTCTATAAAAAATAAATATTTACAGTCTTTGATAGAGTAATGTAATTGATCATTAGCGTTTGTGTGTGTATGAGAGAGAGAGAGAGAGAGAGAGAGAGAGAGAGAGAGAGAGAGAGAGAGAGAGAGAGAGAGAGAGAGATTGAACAAGCGAGGCAGTTACGTCTGCTAACTAACCTTCCCTGACGCAGCTGATAAAGACCTGAACAGGACTGAACGATAAAAACAAAACAGGGTGAATTTAATCGGGGCTTCGCGGTGATATACAGCATGAATGGGAGACTATACAAACAGGTGGAAATAAAGAGATTGGGTTAATTGGAAGGGAGGGAGACAGAAATGGGAGGGTTTACTCAAGACCTAAAAATACGATTTATCTTAATCTTGGATTAAATAAGATAAAATATATAGTATATAAATGTAAATAGAGGTACAGTTAAAGCCTTGACAATTTTACGGTTGATCATGAATTGATATTTGATACTGGTTCGTATCAAATATTTAAGATCAATTCCTTTTAAAAAAATCTCTTGATTCTTTGGATTATTAGAAAGCAAAAAATAATATAAACTGCTACAGTTTTGATTATGCACCAACAGTTCTATAAATTTTTATCATATAGGAATTGAAGACTAAAAATGGCTGTCAAATATCCCCGTTCAACTTTCAACAATATTATTATTATTATTATTATTATTATTATTATTATTATTGCTAAGCTATAACCCTAGTTTGAAAAGCAGAATGCTATAAGCAAAGAGGCCCCAACAGGAGAAAATAGCCCAGTGAGGAAAGGAAATAAGGAAAAATAAAATATTTTAAGAATAGTAACAACATCAACATAAATATTTCCTATAAAAACCATAAAAACCTTAACAAAACAAGAGGAAGAGAAACTAGATAGACCAGTGTGCCTGAGTGTACCCTCAAGCAAGAGAGCTCTAACCCAAGACAGTGGAAGACCATGGTACAGAAGCTATGGCACTACCCAAGACTAGAGAACAATGGTTTGATTTTGGAGTTTCCTTCTCCTAGAAGAGCTGCTTACCATAGCTAAAGAGTCTCTTCTACCCTTACCAAGAGGAAAGTAGCCACTGAACAATTACAATGCCGTAGTTAACCCTTTGGGTGAAGAAGAATTGTTTGGAAATCTCAGTATTGTCAGGTGAATAAGGACAGAAAGGAATCTGAAAAGAATAGACCACACTATTCGGTGTCTGTGTAGGCAAAGGGAAAGAACCGTAACTAGAGAGAAGGGTCCTACGTAGTAGCCTACTGTCTGGCCAGTCGAAGGGCCCCCATTACTCTCTAGCGGTAGTATCTCAATGGGTGGCTGGTACCCTGCCCAACCTATACTACCTATACAACCATTAAATCATCTAGAGGCTTTCACAAATAACTAAGCTGATCACTTGTCTTTCTCATCAAAGATATTTAAAATAAGAGAAAATCTAAAGCTTATTCATAATAAAATATGAAATGAGAGAGGGGACGCTTATCATCATTGACAATTTCTTGGATTAAAATGATTGATTCTAAAGGTTCGTTGGTTACAGATGACGGTAACAAATGTTGAGAGATCAAGTGGAAGAACAGTAATAAAGTTCATTTCAGATGACTATAGTTATCAAATTAAAATATATATAATATATATATTATATTTATAATATATATATTATATATATATATATATATATATAATATATATATATATATAATTTATACATACATACATATATATATATATATATATATATTATATATATATATATATATATATATATATATATATATATGCGCGTGTGTGTGTGCGTGCACGTGTGTGTATACATGTAGTATGACTCCGTTTGATTTCTTTGAGAGCAATAAAAATACAGTGGTATAACTCCACACACACAAATATATGTATATATATATATATATATATATATATATATATATATA
>NC_090725.1:296211333-296226333 GCF_036898095.1 Palaemon carinicauda | reverse complement strand
AGTGAGATCGTAATTACTTAAAAGTAACTGAATTTTCTTAACATGAATGTGGACATGATCTGACTAATTAAAGAAAAAAAAAAAAAAAGAAAAAAAAAATCTGCATGCGAACATGAGCGATAAATCCAAACCGAATTTCAATCTGAATGTGAAGTACGTCGTATACAGTTAAGAAATTTTCCTTTTCGGTTGTAATAAATAATATAGACACAACATTTGATTACAAAAATTACGAATAAATGACAATCCGGCTAAGGACAGACTGTGGATTTATCTTTTTTTTTTTTTTTATTTTCAGATCTAAAAATATTTTATATTAATTATTCATTAGTTTTCTTGAAGTCCTCACTGGGCTATTTTTCCTTGTTGGAGCCCTTGAGCTTATGCATCCTGCTTTTCCAGGTAAGGTTGTAGCTTAGCTAATAATAATAATAATAATAATAATAATAATAATAATAATAATAATAATAATAATAATAATAATAATAATTAGAAATAGAATTTTCCCAGTTAGATAAATCAAATTTATCATGGTTATATTCATAAGTCTCGACAACTCAAGGTCACGACTAAAAACGCAATAATGACGTGAAACAGATAAGGAGATACAGGATAAAAGCATTCAAAACATACAAGATAATACGATTATTTAAAGGATATAAGAAGACCAAGTTACTAAAAAGCGATAGTATTATCTAAGGGATAGGAAACTGCAAAGCTAAAAGCTAAAATAAAATAATGTTAACGAAGAGAGATAATGTACGGCTAGATTAACTACTGTATCCACCAGTTTCATTATAGGTGAGGTCAAGAATTTAAGAAAAACTGGTGATGCTCATATATTTATTTTATTATTTCTATGTGTATTGCAGTTTTAACTTTCACGTACTTGTTTTAATTTGCTGTTTTTACTTGTACCTGTACATATAACTTTCATTTTAAACTATTCGTAATTTATATTTTTACTGAGTTTCACTTAATATATTTTATGTCTTTCTTAGCCTTGATAATGGAATGAACCCCGAAACGTCGGCACCTAAAAATATGACAGATGTTGTCCAGACTCTTCGTTCTCCTCTTTATTCTATCTTCGAAGCCCGCCAGGAGCAACGACCTACCTCAATATATTTTACTTTCTAGGCAACCGGAAATGCAATACGACCCGATCTCCAGACACGAAAAGGAATAACTCACACATATGCAAATAAATGTTATATCATTCAAGACATTCTTATTTATAGTAACACATCTTTCCTTGAACAATTATATCACATTCTCGTACATTCACTGATGCAATGGTATCAAGGACACAGCAGAAAGTTGGAAATTATAATCAGAGAAGAAAACTACAGAGGATTGTTTAGTTTATACCAGATTCTTTTCTTCTCCTTCCTATATCTCCCCTATAAAGTAAAGAGCAAGTGCCTGAATATATATATATATATATATATATATATATATATATATATATATATATATATACACACACATATACACACATGTATATATATATATATATATATATATATATATATATATATATATATATATATATATATATATACACAGTATATATATATATATATATATATATATATATATATATATATATATATATATATATATATATATATATATATATATATATATATATATATATATATATATATATATATATATATATATACTCTTCCCAGTCACACTCAGCAGAATTGACACAAGTATAACTACTCGGTCTCTCCCCGTCCCTCACGGGGTGAGAGGGAGTGCGTGTGCGTACGTACAGTACATATCTATCATGAATATTTAGCAGTCATTTTTGACAGGTCACGTACACTAGTTTTAACACAATCACGGTCCCTAAAATCAATAACAATAGAATTCCAGTATTTTGGAATAAACTATTGAAAAAAAACACTATTCTATTAGAGTCATTTCTACTATTTTTGAAAATGAAAGATTTCTTAAGTAAAATTTAAATTTCCCTTTCCCCGCGTGACAGCACCGAGTTATGGCACTAACATGAACCTGATGTATAGCAGACTACTACCGACACCACGACCTACGGAGAGAGAGAGAGAAAAAAAAAAAAAAAAAAAAAAAAAAAAAAAAAAAAAAAAAAACAGCACCCGCCCCCCCCCAAAGAAGGAAAAAAAATCCCTTGTATTCTAGAGCCATTTCACTATTACCTATCTGACGGTCTGTTTTCTTATCGACGCCTAACAAGACGTCCCATCGTTGTACTCTAGCCATCAAACGGTTCGCGCCCTCTCCTCTTCTTCTTTGCTCACCACACGTTAAAAAGCAGGATCGCACAGTGACGTCAAATCTTACAACCCCCCAGGCTTAGCTTTGATGTCTATACAAACGCGTTTGTGATGTCTCTTAGAGCGGGTTTGCGCAGCTTCACAAACGTATTCGTGATCCTTGACGCCAACAGATGCCATCAATGGAAAACTATGCTTTCCCTCGATGCCAATTTGCATGGCAAAACTTCTTTTATATAATTAGTTCTTTTTTCGTTATTATCTCACCAGATTGTGAGCTTCCGGGAGGTTCCTTTGAGAAATCCATCTCGTGATCTAGCAGTGAGGCTAAAAATAACTGGCAGGTGTAGATGGTATAGATTGCAATGCCAACACGGACTAAATTTGGCAGCTGTCAAAAATGAAATTCTTTCGACGGTAATCGTCAGTTTATAACAGAGATGCATAACATTTGAGATGTTATTTCTGAATGTTCCCATACCTAGATTTTTTTTTATAAAAGAGCTAATTAATTGGTAGTAGGTTGCCAGGGCACTAGCCACCCGTTGAGCTACTGCCGCTAGAGAGTTAAGGGATCCTTTGACTGGCAACACACTGAGTCCTTCTCTTTGGTTATGGTTCTTTACCTTTACTTACACATACACCGAATAGTCTGGCCTATTCTTTACAGATTCTCCTCTGTCCTCAAACACCTGACAACACTGAAATTACCAAACCATTCTTCTTCACCCATGGGGTTAACTACTGCACTATAATTGTTCAGTGGGTACTTTCCTCTTGGTAAGGGTAGAAGAGACTCTACAGCTATGGTAAGCAGCTCTTCTAGGAGAAGGACACTCTAAAATCAAACCATTGTTTTCTAGTCTTGGGTAGTGCCATAGCCTCTGTACCATGGTCTTCCACTGTTTTGGGTTAGAGTTCTCTTGCTTGAGGGTACACTCGGGCACACTATTCTAACTAATTTCTCTTCCTCTTGTTTTGTTAATGTCTTTATAATTTATTTAGGAAATATTTATTTCAATGTTGTTACTCTTCATAAAATATTTTATTTTCCCTTATTTCCTTTCCTCACCGGGCTATTTTCTCTGTTGGGGACCCTGGGCTTATAGCATCCTGCTTTTCCAACTAGTGTTGTAGCTTAACAGTTAATAATAATAATAATAATAATAATAATAATAATAATAATAATAATAATAATAATAATAATAATAATAGGCAGAGCCGGAAACTTATTCTATCTAAAATAATTTGCTGTAGATAGTAAAAACAAAGTACAAATCTAAAATTTATTCACTACTACTACTTTAACACAATTATTCCAAACAATATTCAATGAATATATTTACTACGAAAGACAAGAGACAAGCAAACTGCATGTCTGCATTGTTGGTCTGAGTAAGAGGGGGATAATAATCCGTAAGAATGGAAAGGAAACATAAAAACATAGACTATTCTTTTACTTTCATAAACACTTTAAATTCATTAATTTGAAAACCTACAGGGTCCACGAAAGAAAGAAAACGGTAAAAAAAAATAAAGGAAAATAATAACAGGGTACACCCTCTCGCCATTTTTCATTACTAGTGTAATTTGTCTTTTTAATCTTTCATATAACTGGGGAAACATCAATTTCATGTAGCAATTAGTCCCTTTAGTACACTATTGACTATGTTAGCGCTCTAGTGAACACTGAAATATAAATGTCATATAAGCCTCCGGCTGTAGATGACTTAATTGATAATGGCCCGGGAGGATATAGCCTAATCCTCCCCTATATAGTAATGAGCAAATGTCTGGCCATATATTGAAATATATTTCTTTCACATTCAAAATTCTTCAAGAAAGTGAGATTGCTGCCTACAACACCACTTACAGTTACTGCACAGCCTCTACAACTTTTAAAATACTTCCAGAAGGATAAAATCATTGGCTACGCTGAGCAACAGGGGGGAGAGGAAGTAGTCATACCCTGGTGAGAAATGGTTCTCCGAGAGGTACACTTGGAAACTACAATCTCCCAAGCATTGCCGATCCGGTGACTTGTAGGTAGGAAAGGGGAAGGGGGTGAGAAGGGTTGAATCCATGTGTGTACATATCCATCTAAATATTTAGCAGTTATTCTTAACGGGTCACGTACATTAGAAGTAATCATAATCCTTCAACGGTGGAGAAAAACAGCCTCATGTGAAAAAGTTTCCAGGGATAAAAAAAAAAAAAAAAAATTGGGGGGGGAAGGACTGAAGGTAGATTGTTTTACAAGCCCTCTTTTCTTCAAGTTAATAAATGATTTACATGTAAAATAGAAGTCCAACCAACGATTATTTTGAAAAGTGGCCCTCACAGAGAGAGAGAGAGAGAGAGAGAGAGAGAGAGAGAGAGAGAGAGAGAGAGAGAGAGAGAGAGAGCCAACATATATTTAAAAATCAGGTCACGAAGACTTGACACCACTCTCTCACCCCGTCAGGAAAACTGAGAAATCGAGTCCACTGCAGCCTCTTGTGAGGGAACACTGGATGGCCAGCCATCCAGGCATCGCAGACAGGCAATGATCACACAATAACGCAGAAAGAAAGACCAGCTATGTCCACTTACGGAGAGGTTGCCAAAGGTCGCCAGTCAAAGTTTGCAACGTGAGGAGCGATATGCTTTTTGAGTCATTACGAAAATACTATAAAACTTCCTATGAATAAGAGATACCTTCTCTCCCCTTTGCATTGGATGCGGATGGCCGATTCAAACCGGATCGTTCCCTTTCGGAACACGATTCATATAATTCCAGATCATGGTCCATAAAAACGGGATAGGATCGATCTCTATGAACCTCCCTCACGAACAACACACAATAGAGAGTAGGTTGCCCAAAAAAAAAAAAAAAAAAAAAAAAGAAGACGAGGAAGTAAGGATGGAAAGAAGAGAGAAAGGCGAAAATCGGGTTATACGGATGATGTCTGCCATAACTGAGATGTCAAGACTCAAAACAAACTGTTACAAAGTACTGATGCTTTTAAAGCTGTAGAGGTAATAAAATTAACCCCAGATTATATGTCAAGTGGTAAGCTTACATCAAGAGGTTCTTAACTAGAAATGTATTTATAACAATTGTAATATTTCTAAACGTGTCTGGAATTGCTACATAATTATGCACGAAATTTCACACAGACCTCAAATACTACATAATTATGTACCAAATGCTACATATTTCTGAAGTGTATAACTAACCTAACATGCTACACATTTCTTAAGTGTTCCATTGCTGTAAAATGGCAAAAAGGCTATGGTGCTACCAATGACTAGTGAACAATGGTTTGATTTTGGAGTGTCCTTCCCGTAGATGCGCTGTTTACCATCAGTAAAGAGTCTCTTCTACCCTTACCAAGAGGAAAGTAGCCACTAAATAATCATAGCGCAGTAGTTAAATACTTAAAGAAAGAGGAGAATGTGTAAAGACTAGGCCAGACTATTCGATGTATGTTTAAGCAAAAGTAAAATGAGCCGTAACCAGAAAGGGGTCCAGTGTAGTACTATGTGGCCAGTCAAAAGACCCAATAACTCTTAAGCGGTAGTATCTCTCCGGGTGGCTTGTGCCTTGGCCAACTCACTGCCAACTGTCAAAAGCAAAGCTTCATATATGCCCTCGCATGCCACTCTAATCTTTCCTTTCATATTCAAAATTTCTTACATAACTGGATAGTAATAGACTCTTGATCTAAATCGAAAATCCAACAATAACCTTCACTCATAATGTACGTTATATTATGCCTTAATAACTTTTTACTGTTACCGCTACTTTCACATAAAATATATTTTATGCATGTATATACATATATACACACACACACACACACACACACACACACACACACACACACACACACACATATATATATATATATATATATATATATATATATATATATACCTATAAATATAAATATATTTTCTACATATATATACTGTATATCGTGTATATTCACAGGCTCACACACGCGCATGCGTATAGGAGACTCATTAACTGTGGTAGACAGCTCTTCTAGGACACTCCAAAATCAAACCAATGTTCTCTAGTTTTGGGTAGTGCCATAGCCTCTGTACCATGGTCTTCTGCAGTATTGAATTAGAGTTCTCTTGCTTGAGGGTACACTCGGGCACGCTGTTCAATCTTATTTCCCTTCCTATTGTATTTTTTAAGTTTTTATAGTTTATATGTGAAAGATCTAATTCTATGTTGTTGGTATTCTTAAATTTTTTATCTTAATTGTTCATTACTTCTATTGTAGTTTGTTTATTCCCTTGTTTCTTTTCCTCACAGGGCAATTTTTCCCTGTTGGAGCCCTTGGCCTTATAGCATCTTGCTTTTCCAAGTATCGTTGTTGCTTAGCTTGTAATAATAATAATAATAATAATAATAATAATAATAATAATAATAATAATAATAATAATAATAAATGTATTAAGATTTCTTTTAATTTTGTTTTGTATGAGCACACCGCCATTATATAAGGAAAATTATTTCTATGTCCTGATGAAAGCCAATGACTATTGGCTGAAACAGCTGTCTGCAAAAACTGAATAAATAGAGCAGCACAGTAAAAAAATCCGTCTTTTCATTAACAATTCTATTCCCGAAGAAAATAAAAGATACAAGAATCTAGAGAATATCTTCAAATACTTGATGCCAAAAGTGCTCTATTATTATTATTATTATTATTATTATTATTATTATTATTATTATTATTATCTAAGCTACAACCCTAGTTGGAAAAGCAAGATGCTATAAGCCCAGGGGCTCCAACAGGGAAAAATAGCCCAGTGAGGAAAGGAAATAAGGAAATAAATAAATGAAGAGAACAAATTAACAATAAATCATTCTAAAATAAGTAACAACGTCAAAACAGACATGTCATATGAAAACTATTAACAACATCAAAAACAAATATGTCATAAATAAAATGAAAATTGCTTGAGAAAGAATATGACCAAAGAGTGTATCATCATTATTATCATCCCTAACTAGTTCACTGCAGGACAACGGTCTCAGACCTGTTTATGGTCTTTCTTAGATCGTCCTTTCTTCTTTTGACACACATTAGCACTGAAATGACCCAAAACCAATGTAAATTGAGTCTAATGTTTTTTTTATAGATATCTCCGATTTTCATGAAAAAAAAAATTCTATTTCTTCCCCTGTATGAGATATTGTTCGTGCATACGTTTGAATGATCTTCAATTATACTTTCTATATAACTTAATAATTAATCCTGCAATTCTATAGCTACAATTAATTATAATATATATATATATATATATATATATATATATATATATATATATATATATATATATATATATATATATATATATATATATATATATATATATATATATATATATATATATATATATATATATATATGTGTGTGTGTGTGTGTGTATTCTTTTTGAAAGAATGGATCCTAAAGATTTTGTCCATTTACTTTTCAGGTCATTATCTAATGGTCACCCATTCAGTTACTGAGCACACTCAACATTGTTTAATATCAAAGCTCAGCCTATCAACAATATATATATATATATATATATATATATATATATATATATATATATATATATATATATATATATATATATTATATATAAATATGTGTGGGAGGGGGGGTGTAGGCGCAAATGCACAATTAGGTCACCATGAAAAAATCTGAGGCCTTATTCTAAAAAAGGCAACCGGGAAAACTCGTAAAATTTGATTCCCCTTCCTAAGAAATGGAAAAATATCAACACAGCTTAAAAAGAAGAAGAAAAAAAAAAGAAATTCAGATAACTATAACGGGTTTAATTCATTAATTTTCCAAGACAGTGCGCAACGAATTCAAAGAGTTTCTTGAAATTCCAGTAATTCTATACACACTATTCCAAGAATTTAAGAAATCTCATTTCCACATGCCATTATTTATAATATTTACAGGGTTTTCATGCGATTTCAAGACAATAATTATGTACACAGTTCCAGAATTAATGAAATCCTTACTCATTTAAAAAAGAAAAAAAAAAATCCCTAATATTTCTTGAGTTAAGCACAATTCCAATTACTTCAGGATGAACAACATCTTGCAGTCCTAATTATTCAGCGTATTCCCATAAACTCAACAAAACAACAAAGATCTCAAAACAAAACAGACAGCTGCTAATAAAAAATAACTTCTTAAATCCAATCAAGAGCAGAAAACTACTGAAGATCCGGGAAAAATAGTAATATTTGTCAGGTAGAATTAAGCAGAAAAGATCTTTGGTATTTCATACCTTAAAGACAGTGGCTGGGGTGTACGGTTGTACAATGTTTCCAGCATACTCTGTGCTTCTCAGTGCAGTCTCTTGCCGGGACATGCCCAAATATACGGGGGTTTTACCCTATTTTCCCCTTCTTTTCTATAGGTTCTGAACGATTTCAGGCTCTCTCCACTCTGTAGACAATTCCTTTATAAGGAAGCCTAAGTTTGTGTTAGGTTCTTTTTTATTAGGGGCATATGGCTACTCGTTGGGGCCTGGGAGATCGTTCAACACTCAAGCAGAGATTATTATTATTATTATTATTATTATTATTATTATTATTATTATTATCATTACTTGCTAAGCTAGAACCCTATTTGGAAAAGCAAAATGCTATAAGCTCAAGGGCTCCAACAGGGAAAAATAGCGCACTGAGGAAAGGAAATGAGGAAATAAATAAACGATATAAGAGGTAATGAAAATTAATATAAAATATTTTGAAAACCTTATACTAAATTTCACGTACAAATTAATCTATTTTTCGCTCTCTGACTTTGATTTTAACACGGCTATCTCACTAGAGGAAAATCAAGGACTAAAAAAAAATTTCGAAGTCACCCACTTTTGATAACAAAAGTGAAACAAATCTCGTTTTTATGTTTGTATTTTAAGAGTGGTACAATGGACAAAGTATACTGATAAGCAAAAATAATACATGAATATTTTCCTGAAGTGGAGAAAATTTCAAACAAAAATCATAGATTTGTTGTTCTTTAATTGAATAAACTAAATGGACTGAAAATAAGTTATCAATACTTCTTTATACCTTTGCAAGGAACACCAACCCCACCCGAATAAAAAATAATCTTAATCTGTCTCCAGCATAACTGTATCACCGTAAAGAAAGATGGGAGACTTTGCAGTTGGTAAGGGCGAAAAGGGTCAGTAACTAAATAGTGGGTAAGTCTATCATAATATTCCTATTGAAGAAAATAAGAAGCGTACCTGGTGTATTTATAGGTACTTTAAACTGTTCTAATGCAAATAATTATGGGAAATCCATATTTTTGACATTTTTGAAGTCTTAAAATTCCAAACGCCTGTTCTAACCAACTACATCACAACCCCCCCCCCTTCCCATATACCAAAGAGTCGCTAAATAAAAATAATAAAAATAAAAATTCTATGGAAGGATGTAGGCTACAGAAATAAGAAAAAAAACAAATAAAGTATATAGAATTCATTATTTCCAGAAATACCCGCTCTCTCTCTCTCTCTCTCTCTCTCTCTCTCTCTCTCTCTCTCTCTCTCTCTCTCTCTCTCTCTCTCTCAAAGTATTAAGAAGTAAGCGGAACTGCCTCTGAGGCAGGCAGCAAAGTTACAAGATTTTTCACACCTGAAGGTAAAACCAGTCCCACTTTTACCTAAACCAATTTCTGACTCGGTACATTGTCCCAGTTAATTCCACAAAGATGGATGGTCAAGATTATAACTTTGACGATATAAGAAAATATTATAACACAACAGTGACAACATTACCCCCTCTGCCTGTATATGTCTGCATAATGACTGCAGCTTCAAAACAGACACACACGTGTAGTTCAGTGGAAAGACGGTAAAACTAAGATACTGAAATACAGAGTACAAGTTTCATTAAAAAGATAATGCAATATAAACATCTCACGCATGTAAAAGCAAACGACAGACAATGATGAGAGTTCTTATTGTAAGGCAGTCATGAGTATACTTAAGAGTACACAGTACCTTACGAAGATCACACATATAAATAAGTACGTGTAATAAGGATACTAAGAAACTTTGCGTACACTGAAACAGAGAGAGACAGAGAAAATCCTTAACAAGTAGCCTCAATCAACAACTACGACCTAAGTAAGTCCCTTTGTTGAACTAAATTTGCACTTATTATTCCTATAATAAAACCTTCAGCTCCTCATTACCTAAGTCATAAAACAGAAACTCCAATCAATATTATCCTTGCATAAGGGGATGACTTAAATTTGATTTAGTTAGGTCACTATCCTAACAGTGGCACACATTCGTTTATTCTTATATGCTATATAATCTATAGATATATAGATCTTATATATAAAGAGCTTTCGTCTGCCTGAACGGCAGGATTAGAAATGAAACTATAAGAGATTACTCGAGTGCCATATTTGGATGAGATCAAGGTGAAGGGTAGATGGAGATGGTTTGGGCATACTCTTCACACTCCCCAAGAGAGATTAGTTCACCAAACGTTCAGCTGGGCTCCACAAGACAGAAGAAGAGTTGGAAGACCCAGGCTTACACGACTGAGGACTATGAAGCGTGAAGTAGGAGATGATGAATGGAGACGACTAGCGAAATCTAAGTGAGGCCCTTTACGTCAATGGGCGTAGGAGGAGAGAATGATGATACAAGAAAACTATATATACCCTTAAGACGACTGTGGACTTTTTTAAATATAATTTTAAACCCATAACTGTCAGATGCAATATATAAAGTGCACACACACACACACACACACACACACACACACACACACATATATATATATATATATATATATATATATATATATATATATATATATATATATATATATATATATATATATATATTATAAGTATCAAACCTACTTAATATTAAGGTAACATATAGCAAAATAATTAACATAACATTAATGGACTCAGAGTATCAAATATATTTGCTTCAAGAAAAATGTTGTTTTGATTGTATACTTCCATTATAAATCTGATAGTCAATCAAAAAAAAAAAAAAAGAAAGAAAAAAAAATCATGTTCTTGTTAATGTGAAGAGTTTCAGAATCAGGTTCATAGATCCACTTCCAGATGTTCTGCTTTGCGTTTTACTATGAATAATTAACCCCATTTGATAATTAAACTGCCATCTGTTACATAAAAAAAAGAGAAAATGCTTATGATAATTGGTTTGGGAAGATTTTCTATAAATATGCAATAATTATATATCTATAAACCCACTAATAATAATAATAATAATAATAATAATAATAATAATAATAATAATAATAATAATGTTGACAATAATAAAAATAATAATAACAACAACAACAACAACAACAATAATAATAATAATGTTGAAAATAATAAAAATAATAATAATAATAATAATAATAACAACAATAATAATAATAATAATAATAATAATAATGTTAATAATAACAACAACAACAACAACAATAATAATAATAATAATTATATCCAGTAAAAAAAATAAGAATAATGGTAAAAAAAAAAGGAATGGATAATATTAATAAGGATGTCTAATCAACTACTAAATTAGACCTTATGTGGATGAAATATGATTAATAGGGTCAGTCCATTAATATCTTCTCTCCAACTTAACATTAAATTCTTTGCCGTTGACTTTTGTAACGTAGCCAGGAAACGGGCTACTTTCTACCCCAACAAAGCTCCAGGATATGAGTCATGCCCGTTGAATTCCGTATTAAAAGAAAGAGTTGACAAACAGTGGAATTGAAGAAATGTCTAATCAAAGAACTGATCTTCAAAAATGCATAACTGTCGACGAATTTCTATCTCCTACCAACGCGTGACTTCAAACTTTTTTCTTCAAATTCCAATCAATTCTTGAAGCGGAAAACTAGACAAACTGTCAATCATAACTAAATTCTCAAAAGAAAGAGTTGACAAACAGTAGAACTGAAGAAACTGTCTAATCAAAGAATCAATCTTCAAAAATGCATAAACCAACGCGTGACTTCAACCTTTTTTCTTTCAATTCCAATCAATTCTTGAATCGGAAAACTAGACAAACTGTCAATCATAACTAAATTCTCAAAAGAAAGAGTTGACAAACAGTAGAACTGAAGAAACTGTCTAATCAAAGAATCAATCTTCAAAAATGCATAAACCAACGCGTGACTTCAACCTTTTTTCTTTAAATTCCAATCAATTCTTGAATCGGAAAACTAGACAAACTGTCAATCATAACTAAAATCTTAAAAGAAAGAGTTGACAAACAGTAGATATGAAGAAACTGTCTAATCAAAGAACTGATCTTCAAAAATGCATAAACCAACGCGTGACTTCAACCTTTTTCAAATTACAATCAATTCTTGAAACGGAAAACTAGACAAACTGTCAATCATAACTAAACTCTCAAAAGAAAGAGTTGACAAACAGTAGAACTGAAGAAACTGTCTAATCAAAGAACCGATCTTCAAAAATGCATAAACCAACGCGTGACTTCAACCTTTTTCAAATTCCAATCAATTCTTGAATCGGAAAACTAGACAAACTATCATTATAACTAAATTCCAAAAGCGAATAACTGTTAGACTGACCCAGCACATGTAGAGAGGAGTAACCCCAAACGGATGACCACAAAGAAGCGTGTAATTTTGGAATGTAATTTTGGTATGCCAATCCAAAGCCAACACTATACGAATTATGCGCGTGGATGAACTCACCTGACCTCGGGTAGCCTATATACACGTCAGTGTTTGCACAGAAATGACCCCAATATTATGTTGAAGTAATTCTCTCTCTCTCTCTCTCTCTCTCTCTCTCTCTCTCTCTCTCTCTCTCTCTCTCTCTCTCTCTCTCTCTCTCTCTCTCTCTCTCTATATATATATATATATATATATATATATATATATATATACTCACACATATATCATCATCAGCCATTACTATCCATTGCTGAAGGACAAAGGCCTCAGACATGTCCACCCACATGGGTCTGTTTATTATAACCGTTTAGTGAAAATGGTAGAAAGTTATCAGAGCTGCTGATGCACCTGGGTACGAAATGGACAAATTTGTGAGAGAGAGAGAGAGAGAGAGAGAGAGAGAGAGAGAGAGAGAGAGAGAGAGAGAGAGAGATTGGGGATTACTTCAACATAATATTGGGGTTACCGGTTAGTGAAGTGCTTTGGGTACAAAGGAAAGTTGAGAGAGAGAGAGAGAGAGAGAGAGAGAGAGAGAGAGAGAGAGAGAGAGAGAGAGAGAGAGAGAGAGATTATCTGTGAATATCGAAGTAATATATCAGTGGGTAAGACAGGTATGTACCCACTACACCACCGTCTAGAATATACAATAAAGGTTTCTTTCTCTTGAAATAGATTTATACATAGAAACTGCATCATTAGATAATCAAGCGTAGCAGCATTTTGCTTGCAGTAGAAAACTTCATGCATATGTAAACTATACATAAAACTATGGGTATAAGGGTTTCCAGGTTTGTATTTTATTTGTGCACGCACAAATAAAGTGGCCTGGTGGTAGCGTACTTGCCTGGTGATTGCCAGGCAAAAATAAAGTGGCCTGGTGGTACCGTCCTTGCCTGGTGATTGCCAGGCAAAAAATAAAGTGGCCTGGTGGTACCGTCCTTGCCTGGTGATTGCCAGACTGGGGTTCGAGTCCCGCTCAAACTCATTAGTTTCTTTGTCGCTGCAACCTCACCATCTTTGTGAGCAAAGATTGGGTTAGCGCCCTTGCCTGGTGATTGCCAGACTGGGGTTCGAGTCCCGCTCAAACTCATTAGTTTCTTTGTCGCTGCAACCTCACCATCCTTGTGAGCAATGATTGGGGGTTCGAGTCCCGCACAAAACCATTAGTTCCTTTGGTCGCTGCAACCTCACCATCCTTGTGAGCAAAGATTGGGTTAGCGCCCTTGCCTGGTGATTGCCAGACTGGGGTTCGAGTCCCGCTCAAACTCATTAGTTTCTTTGTCGCTGCAACCTCACCATCCTTGTGAGCAATGATTGGGGGTTCGAGTCCCGCACAAAACCGTTAGTTCCTTTGGTCGCTGCAACCTCACCATCCTTGTGAGCAAAGATTGGGTTAGCGCCCTTGCCTGGTGATTGCCAGACTGGGGTTCGAGTCCCGCTCAAACTCATTAGTTTCTTTGTCGCTGCAACCTCACCATCCTTGTGAGCAAAGATTGGGGGTTCGAGTCCCGCGCAAAATCGTTAGTTCCTTTGGTCGCTGCAACCTCACCATCCTTGTGAGCAAAGATTGGGTTAGCGTCCTTGCCTGGTGATTGCCAGACTGGGGTTCGAGTCCCGCTCAAACTCATTAGTTTCTTTGTCGCTGCAACCTCACCATCCTTGTGAGCAATGATTGGGGGTTCGAGTCCCGCACAAAACCATTAGTTCCTTTGGTCGCTGCAACCTCACCATCCTTGTGAGCAAAGATTGGGTTAGCGCCCTTGCCTGGTGATTGCCAGACTGGGGTTCGAGTCCCGCTCATTAGTTTCTTTGTCGCTGCAATCTCACCATCCTGGTGAGCTAAGGATGGGTGGTTTGGGGGAGCTTATAGGTCTATCTGCTGGGTCATCAGCAGCCACTGCCTAGCCCTCCTTAATCCTAGCTTGGGTGGAGAGAGGGCTTGGGCGCTGATCATATGCATTTATGGTCAGTCTCTAGGTCATTACCCTGCTTGATAGGGCAATGTCACTG